>NW_027496866.1:0-180682 GCF_021521415.1 Bidens hawaiensis | reverse complement strand
TCCATGCTTAGACGATCCTTGACCAACCAGCTCTTTCCCTTTCCTTTTATGATGAGCAGCTATGCCAACAGCTAAAACAGCTTCAACTGCAACTGGTTGTAAGGCAGGAGCACCGCCATCCCCATCATTACTGCCATTACCACCATCATCATCATTATCATCATCCTCATTCCCACCAGCAACAACCTCACGTTCAGAGTCCGAATCATCGTGGATCCAGCGAGGACATACATAATCTGGATTCACCAGATGACCGATCAATCTTTTAGTCCGAGGTGTATTCTTTCTATAGATCTTCATCCGTCGTACAGTATCAGCAGACATATGCTCCAGTGGTAAAACATCATCTACTAATGTTTGATCAATAACCAGATTAGGAATCAAATTTTGAATAATCAATTGGAGGAATCAAGGATACACTAGAAACTTCTTTCGTTGAATCACCGTAAGGCATTGATCCTTAAAGTGATAGAAAATCATTTCTAAGAAGTTGAATGGCTTGTTCAGGATCATCGCGACAAATGCCGATTGTAACATAATCCGGCATTCATCAAAGCCACCTTTACGACCTCCTAAGCAATGGAGTAATACGTGCAATAAATACTTATAAGTGGGATATAATCCATTCTTGTTGTACATTGAAGCTTCACGGTCACCACCATAGAATACACAACGAAATAAACCCTTGATCAATTCTTTATCAAACTCACAAGGATTATCAACATTATCTCCAAATCGAAGCACCTTTCGGATAACATTTGTGCCAACAGTAATGGGTGTTCGGTTGATAGTGGCCTCAATGTGGTTCTCAACTTCAATATACTTGGCCGTATTCCAGAACTAATGTATAATTCTTAGGTAGACTTTTGGCCAAGCAGTCACAGCATAATGTATGGTCGAACGTCTAATGAACGTTAATAAATCACCAAATACATCTTCATCAGCAAAATTCGTACCGACAAAAGCACAAATATTATGCTTTTTGTCGTACGAAAGCATTGGCAGCTCTTGTTGTTTCTATTGTTGTTGTTGATCAGCCACCGGAGGATCTTGTTCCATATTATCAGCCATTCTACTATATAAACAAAGCCGATAGTAAGTGATAATTTATAATAAAAACCATATAATTAAAATTAACTCATACATAACCTTTTAATTTAAAATAAGTGTGTAAATTAAAATAATTTAAAATAAATTATCATATCATTCGTTAAAAATTCTGATCGTTATAACGAGTGGTGATTCATTATAGCGAACCAACTACTTCGCTATCAAGTAAATTGTGCACGAATTAGAAATAATGAATCGTGAATACACGTTAACAAATTAAAGATTAAGAGAAATGGTTCATCCTCAGGTTTAGGCTTAGGTTCCTCTGGGATGGGTGTTTCAAAAGTAGGCACTTCATCTGGTTTTTCCTTTTCAGCCTGTTTCTTTTGTTTCTCCCTCAAAGTTAGGATTCTTCTCTTCTTTGCTTGAGGTTCATCAGTTGGTTCAGCCTGTTTGGTAGAGCTCTCAGTTTGGACCCTCTTCAGTTTTTCTTTTCTTTTCAGTTTGTTGAATTGGTCTAACATTGATTCTCTTGATAGATTCTCAACAATCTCAGGCTTCATACCTCTTTCCAGTAAATAACCACACATGCCTTCAAACTTTTTCTTCAACTCATCCATCTTTTCCAGTTTCTCATTTTCTTTCACACATTTTTCAATCACCTTTTCTCTTTCACTGTTATAGAGATCTTGGAGTTTATCAAAAGTAATGTGAGACAAATCCTTTTCAGATAGTTGTGCCTTCTGAGATAATCTCTGTATTTCTGGGCATCTCTATTCTTTTGTTGCATAAGCTTCTTGAGAGTATTATTTTCTTCTTCTAATCTCTGCTTCAATTCATCATCATTCACAGCAGCCAGAGTTTCAAAGCTTATACCAAGTCTTCTTAACTTTATCACCAATGGATTTTTCTTTTTAGCTTCCAACACACTCAGCTTAATGTTTGCCCTATGTTCATCCGTCATACCCACCTGTGGGGACACAACATTCGCAGCTTTGACATTCTTTCCTTGATCATTCTCATAATCATCATCGTTATCATCAGAATCCTCAGATTCATCCTCTTCTTCAGTTAAATCATTCATGGCATCAATTTTTGGTTCATCAGAAGGTGGATGATCTGGTTCATTTCTTGTTGGCACATCAGGGACACCTGCAATCTTTTATCCTGGTCGTAGTGTCTGCAAAGGAATTGCCCTGATTGGGCTAGTTTCATTATCACTTTCATTATCAGGAGTCTCAACATAGTATTTATTCTTTTCATCCCATTTTCCTCTCTTTGTTTTCCTATCATCATCCTTCTTCTGTTCATCATACTTTCTCTTTCTTGTATACACCTATTAAAATCTTTTCTCTCTTTCCATCCTGATCTTGGTGATATTAGCCATCATATCTTCAACAGATTCACCAGTTGGTCTCTCAGGTTCCCTTTCAGGTTCCTTTTGAGGCCTTTCTTCAGATTCAGGTTCAGGTTCAGGTTGGCTCTGTGGTAGAAACATGCTAACCACTAAAGCCAAAGAGTTGTCAACTTCCTCAACTCTGTTCATATTAATCAATTCTTCAATCATCTCCTGACCAGCCACATCTTCAATGATCTCCTTTGCAAATTTGGCTTGATTGATCAAGGTTTCCTGCTCTGCTAACTCTACAGGGTCTATAGTTTGGGCCAATATCTCTCTGTCCCTTGTTTCTCTCAGAATGTTTTCTTGTTCCCTTAGAGCAGCAGCAGCAGGAACATCATCTTTGAATAGTACATCCTTTTCAGGATATGCCTTAACAGGCTCTTCTTCTGTAACTTTGGCTTTTCCCTTTTCCAGCCTTTTCTTTAAATCTTCTTCACTTTCTGGTGGAAAATTATAAATATCTCTTTCTAGCTCATCCATCTCTTCATCAAACTCTACTGTCTTGGAGCATTCTGGTTGTTCATTTTTTGGTTCAGTGAGCACAATCTCCTCAGTAGCAGTATCTTCATCATTCATCACTTCACGTCAGTCAAGACATCAGTAGCTATGTCAGTAGGAGTATCAGTGGCCATATCAGTGATAGCCACATTTTCTTTTGTATTTAACTCTTCAATCCTTTCCTCTGTCTCAACCTGCTCTTCAACATTTATCTTTTCAATTTCATTCACTTTCTCAACAGTCTCTTCATCTCTTCTTTCATCAATGTAATCATAGTCTTGTTCTGCACCCTCAGACATATCTCCTTCATACTCATCATCATCAATCCTCCTTTCATCACTGCTTTCCTCTCCATCATCATACACATTCACAATCAACTTTAAAGCATCAACAGTCTCTGCAACTGTTACATTTTCTTCATCATTTCCACCTGAGACAGTTGGCATAGATACATTCTCCCCCTGTTTTGGGGAAGCTGAGGTCTTCTCAACCTCCTGCTCCAGGGTTTGAATTCTCAAATTTGCTTCTACTAGTCTCTTCCGCAATATAACATTTTCCTCAGTTACTTCCTCATTCATTCTTCTCAGTTCAGCATTTTCTTTTAATAAGGTCAGAAGGTCACTATCAGTTGGTGGTGTTGTAGGTGGTGATGTGGTGAAATGTTCATAATCAGGTTTTTCTTGGTTTGAAGTGTGGGATTGAAATATGGATGTTGGTGTTTGTGGTGGTGGGGATGTATGTGTAGATGTTTCTGGTTGGCTTAAGGTTAGGATATGTGGTTGTGTGTGAGTGATCTGGTGTGGTGGAGTTTGTTGTGGTGATGGAATAATTGGTTGTTCAATGTGCTCAAGTTCTCCACCTGAATAGGTGCAACAACTTCAATATTCACTTCGTCTCCTCCTTCATCTCCATTACCATCTCCATCATCAGAGTTTCCATCATCATCATTGTCATCATCCTCTCCTCCTTCCTCCTCTGAGCTTAACTCAGGTACTAGGCATCACTTGCAAGTCATGGTCCAATAACCATGGCAATATCTCAAATGGAACATTTGAGGTGTATGTATTTGAGACACCTGGATTTTTGATTCTTCTATATGTGTCAGGGTCTTGCAGTTGGTGTGTAGTTCCAACAGTGGGTAGATCTTGAAGCTCACTATTGAAGATTATCTGTAGGAATCTTGGATATTGTAAAAATCTTTTTCTTTCAGGCTTCTTCAGATTTCCTACTAATCCTTCAAATATCATCTTAGAGAAATTGAAGGGCAGATCATATATAATCCCAACTGTGGCATTTGCCAAATCGTGACTCATCAAGGTCCACGATCCCTTCCTTGGATCAAATCCGTGTATAACATGGTGAATAAGAAATCTGTACAGCATAGGAAACATGCCCTTGATAACCTATTGTCTCTTCAAATATTTTCATCAGGTGGGTGTGCTAAAGTTTATTGAGTTGTGATCACTATCATTCAACCGGAGACATCTTCTTATTATTCTCTCTGTAATATGTATCTCTTGTCTAGCCACGGTTGCATCGATTCTTTTACCATTTATGTCCTCAACCAGTTCTCCAGATCTCCAGAAATGCAAGGAGTGATTTCTGTAAATAACAGGGCTTTCAGTGAATGCGAAACTGACATTGGACCGAGCCATCCAAGTTATCATCCTAGCCAACGGCTCTTTGTCAGGGGTGATCTGTAGAAGTGCACACATATTATGTTTTGGTTCGAAGACATACTTGGGTTCATCGTCTGCCATATCTGAATCACATAAACAAACATATTCAAAGTGAAATTAGTTATAAAGTTCAGTACTTTTAGATAATTTCAAGGTATAAGAAAGAGAGAGAAATCATCAAAAACCTGTTCTTCGACAAATTTATAGCCTAAACACATAAACAGAGTATTAGTAATCAGATACATAATCAAACCCATTATAGTCTAATTATGGTCGGAAAACACATTAATGTTGCTTACCGAGTCGGAATTAGAGGGCTAATTCAAGTTAGGGTTATGATTGAAGTAAAATGCGATTAGTCGGTTAGGTTTCTTTGAGAGTAAGCAGTTTGCAGTGGAAGGAGAGAGAGGGACAAATAATGTTGAAAATTTTGCCTAATTCCCTCTTATATACATTTTGAAAGTGGGTTTTAAATGTTTTTTGTCGTTTAGTGAGTTATTAGCTGTCACACAGTAACATTATCCACATGATATATTAAAACATTTCATATCATTTAATTATATTAAACCTTACTCGGAATAATTTTTTTCAAAGTCTACTCGGTATACATCCACTTACACAAAGCTTACCCGGTCAAACCTTGCTTGGAAAATTTTCATTATTTACAAAGTTTGCCCGAATCCTTCTATTTATAAACCTTACTCGATCAAGTTTAATTAATCTAAATTTAAGAAATAATGTAGAAGGCTTACCCGAAATACTAGATTTCTTGAGAAATTAATCACAAGGCAAATAATCAAGTATAAATATCAAATAAACATCCTTACTAGGAATCTTAAGACACCCGTATAATTTTCTCAAATTCAAGTTAAAAACTTAATCTAGCATAAATCCAATCAGCATAATAAGAATCATAATCAAAGCATACTTGGAAACATAGTGTGCCCGAGAAAATATGTTAGTGTGCCCGAACAGCATTCTAATTTAAAGTATACCCGAATAACCTTCATATCGTACAAAGTGTGCCTGGAAAAGGATTTCTAGCAGACAGTGTACTCGGAAAGTTAAGTTTCGAAATTACCAAGTATATTGAGGGAACAAAAGTATACCCGTAATATAAAGTGTGCCCGAAAACACTTGTAATTTCAAAGAAATCATAAACACACATATCACAGAGCATGCTAGGAATGAAATTAAAACACATAAACATTTAAGTGTGCTATAGTCTAAAATTTCAAAATAGCTTGCCCGAAAAACCTATGTTGTCACTAAGCTTACTAGGATAACCATATTCAATCATTAGGTATGCCCTTACCCGAGGGATTTCAACATATCAAACCATACCCGAAAATGACAAACTTAAACAGTAATATCTAAGTGTGCCCGGAAAGATTAACAAACCCTTCCTTAGAACATATTCACACAAATCACAAGGCTTACTCGGTATACTTATCCTAAGTTCACAAAGTTTGCTTGAACTAATAATCAGCATATAAAATGCAAAGCTTGCTCGGAACAAGAATTTCTTGTTAAAAGCTAGCTAAAACACATAATCATCTCAAGACTTCAAGCTTGCTCGAAAAATGAGTACAACAGTGTACTCTACCCGAAAAGTGTAAACACTTCAAAGCATGCTGGAAAATCATAAACTTAGTCAAAAAAATGACTAACCTTGCTCGGAAAGGTCATAAATCATCAAACCTTACCCGAAGTAACATATTCAAACAAATTCAACTATTTTATGCCTGGAAAGGTTATAAAACATCAAACCTTACCCGAACTAACATATTCAGCCTATTTTAGGCAAAATGCAACACTTTTTGACTTAAAACACTTGTCAAAACAAATTTATCTTTAAAGATCATGGTTTAAGAGCAAATGGTGCATTTTGAGATCAAATTTCAGTTATATTTCCCTTCAAAACAGTTTCTTCCTTTTTCTAAAAAGATCTCAAGAATGGGATCATATTGACTAAGTAGCTTTCTCAATACTTCACTTTCAGCATTATTATGACAACATAGATAGGTTAACAGCAGGTATAAACTTAGCATGAGTTTCATCTCTTTGGTGATATGATTAAGGATCATTTAAAGCATAATCCATTAATGGTCAACACTGTGCTATGATGCCTCATATCTCTTCTCAAAGCTTATTTGGCTTTCCCCAGATCACCCAAATTTGACTCCAACCTCCTGTATTTGGTCAAAAATTGTTTTTGTATGACAGAATTTATTGTATTTTTGTATTTTTGAGATTCAAACATATATAGAGGTTGAACGTTGGACTTATAGTTAAATGACATGCCTTTCATTCAAGATGAGACTGATTTTGTCAACATCTTTGTAGTTCTTAGTTATAACCCTCTTGTTTGATAAAATATTTAAAATACATATCAACTTTTGGTTGATTTATTCATACTTCCCCTTGTTTTTGATATTTTCTTAATTTTTCTTAAATCATGTTCTTTGTCATATTTAAAGATGCTTTATTTTTTTTTGGTTGACCAAATAACAACAGGCTCGTATATGACTGGGTAATCACTTTTCTGCCATATCATTCGGAGATATTTATCTTGAGACATGCAAAGACAACTATGTATCTCCACATAAAGATCAGCATATTCAATATGTTTATATCACCTTAGATTTTACATCATCATGGGAAAGCAACCATACATGTTAATGACTATACTAAGGTCTTTTTGGCCTATTAAATCCAAATGATTGGCTAAGTAGTCAATGTACTATCATTTCCCATATAAAAAAAATTTAATATTCAATCACCCCAATATCTCTTCATTGTCAGGTAAATGGCTATCCTGTTTGACCACAAGTGGTCAACAGGACCAAACATACATGTGAATATATATCCTTTAAAAGTCAGATCTATTGACATAGCTTTAAGTGAAGGAATAAGAAACTAGTCATTATTGCCCCAAATGCATTCAGTTTTCAGGTCAATGGCTATCCTTTGAATATGTAGAGATTTAAGGACCAAACATACACAAGTGCATGTCCTTCCAACTGGGCAAATGACATAATTTTCAGCAAAAACAACTGCTTGAGACTTTTCTTTTAAAAAATCCTTCTTTTTAAGCTTCTTGAAAGCTTGAACTGAATAATCTTATCATATCTCTACACCATTAACAACATGCTCATGTGTTGGTCAAAATAGAGCATTTATGCCAAATTCATCAGAAATTTCATTTTATCACTTAATTTTGACAAAAAACACATTTTGACATAAATAGTTGCAACACATATTCAATCATAATCAAACATGATATCATCAAGAAAGTAGACAGTACTATCATTCAAAGTCTAACCTATCTTAATAACATCAGTAGATCAGATAAAGCACATATTCAAGAAATTAAGCAATGATATCAGGTAAGTATGTTCTAACAAGTAGATCATATCAAGAAAACTTAACTTAATATCATAAATGCACATCAGCTGATAATCAAATAAGCATGTCAATCAGATAAATCATATTAAAAGTTTGCACATTAGATCAGTCAAAGCACATAATAGTTAACACATTTAGTAACAGAATCATAAACATACTCAAACACATTCATATAACATTCAACATGTGTGACCTCTAACAAAATAATAAGTTAGCATATAGAGTTTCACAAGCACACATCCTTAATCTGATTTCATCAGAGTTTATCATTCCCAGGGCTTTCAAATAAAGTTGAACCTGGTTCTATCAAGTGGTTTGGTGAATAGGTCAGCCAAATTGTCACTTGTATCAACTCTTTGCATTTCAGTCAAACCTTTTTCACTGCAATCTCTGATGAAGTGATGTCTGATTTCAATGTGTTTAGTCTTAGAATGTTGCATAGGATGCTTAACAGTAAAATATGTAGCAGTATTGTTAATAAGAATAGGGGTGTTCAGAAAATTCAAACCATAGTCCAGCATCTGATTTTCAATCCACAAAACTTGTGCACAGCAGGCAGATGCAGCAACATATTCAGCTTCTACAGTGGAGATTGATACTGTAGTCTTCTTTTTGCATTGCCATAACACTAGTCTTTCACCCAGAAACTGACATCCTCCTGAGGTTGACTTTCTGCTCATGTTACAGCCATCATAATCACTGTCAGTATATGCAATCAGATCAAAAGCTTGGTTCTTTGCATACCAAATCCCTAAGTCTAGTCTTCCCTTCAAATATCTGAATATTCTCTATACAGCATTCATGTGGGAGACTTTTGGACTTGATTGGAAACTTGCACACACACATACAACAAACATGATATCTGGCCTTGTTGTAGTCAGATACATCAGAGATCCAATTTTTGCTCTATATTCATGTTCATCTATTGGCTCCCCCTTTTCATCTGCAATCATCTTTTCTTTGGTGTCCATTGGAGTTGAAGCACTCTTGTATTCTTGATAGTTGAACTTATTCAAGATGTCTTGCACATATTTGTTTTGGTGAATGAAAATCCCTTCAGCTTTCTGTTGAACTTGCAATCCAAGAAAGAAGTTCATTTCTCCCATAGAGCTCATGTTGCATTTGGATTTCATCACCCCTTCAAACTCCATGCACATTTGTTCATTGGTTGAAACAAAGATGATATCATCCACATACACTTGTAACATAAGTAAGTCTGATCCCTTTCTTTTGTAGAAGAGTGTCTTGTCAATGACTCCTCTTTTGTAACCATTTTCAAGAAGATGGTTTGACAGCTCATCATACCATGCTCTAGGAGCCTGATGTAGTCCATAAAGGGCTTTGTTTAACTTATACACCCTGTTTGGATACATTGGATCCTCAAAACCTGGAGGTTGAGCCACATACACCTCTTCATCAATCTTTCCATTTAGAAATGCAGACTTGATATCCAACTGGAACACTTTAATGTTCTTTGAGGCAGCATATTCAAGAAAAATTCTGATAGCTTCAAGTCTGCAACAGGAGCAAAGACTTCCTCAAAGTCTATTCCCTCTTCTTGAAGACATCCCAGTGCTACAAGTCTAGCTTTATTCTTAATCACCAAACCCCTTTCATCCCTTTTGTTTCTAAAAACCCATTTGGTTCCTATTGCATATCTGTCATATGGCTTATCAACAAGATCCCACACATGTAGGTCTCTAAACTGTGCCAATTCTTCTTGCATTGCTTCCACCTAACTATTGTCTTTTAATGCTTGAGCAATATTCTTTGGCTCTATTTGGGATAAAAAACAAGAGTAACGACAGATGTTTGCAATTTCAGAATGACTCCTTGTTACTCTTTCATGTAAGTCTCCAATAATGTTTTCAGAAGGATGATTCTTTTCTACATAAGGAGATTGCATAATCATATTTGTAGACAAATGTGTGTCAAGATTTGATTCATTGAGGTCAGGGTCTTCAATGATCAAATCAGTTTCTGCATCATGAAATTCTGGTGCTTCATCATTATGTTGTCTTGAAATAGATGCACCATTGTTATCTAGATTCAATCTTTGAAGTAAATCTTGAAATCTTGCAGTAGAGGCAGCTTCTTCTCCACTTGCATGGTTGCTTATGTCACCCTCATTTTGAATTTGATCATTCTGTACATCTGGATTGTCTTGATTATGCTCAACATGATTATGTTCATCAATGTCACATGAGGAATTCTTCACAAAAGTATACTCCTTTTCTTTTCTATCAACCTTCTTCCATAATTCTTCCAAGTCCAATGATTTCTTCTTTTTCTCTTCAATTTCACTGGTCTTGTAGAAAGATTCATCAACATCTTCAAGATAAATCTTGAAGGACTTTATCAATTTCTCATGGTCAAACAACCATGATGCACCATCAACAGTTTTGAATTGATTCTCATTAAAAATAATATCAGATGATTCTATAACACTCAAGTGATCTTTCACATATACTATGTAGGCTTTTGAGTGTGTAGAATATCCAACAAAGAAACAATCCAGGGATTCTGTTTGAAACTTGTTCAAATTGTCCCTTGTGTTCAAAAGAAAACATTTGCGTCCAAAGGGCTTGAAGATTTCATATGGAGTTTTGTTATGCCTTCTATTGTTGAAGATTTCATATGGAGTTTTGTTATGCCTTTTGTTCACAAGCACCCTATTCTGAACATAGCAGGTTGTATTTATTGCTTCAGCCCAAAAAGTGACAGGCAAGCTAGCATCTACTATCATGGTTCTTGTAGCTTCAATCAATGTTCTGTTTCTTCTTTCAGCTACACCATTTTGTTCAGGAGTTCTAGGAGCTGAGAATTGTTGTTGTATTCCTTTTGCTTCACAGAATTCTTGCATTACTCCATTCTTGAACTCAGTGCCATTGTCACTTCTCAACAATTGTTACACAACCTTAATCAACTCTGCAGTCTCATCCTTGGTACTTAGGAAATAAACCCAAGTGTATCTTGAATAGTCATCACTGATCACAAGACAATATATTTTCTTTCCAGTACTTGGTACACTTACAAGACCAAAGAGATCCATGTGAAGTAGTTCAAGTACTTGATCAATTGAATTGATGAGCTTTGGCTTATGAGTAGATTTGTGTTGTTTTCCCTTTTGGCATGAATCACAATGATCTTCCAAATTGAACTCTCTTGTAGGTAAGCCTATGACATGCTCACCTTTGACAAGTCTATTCATGTTCTTCAAGTTCACATGACACAGTTTTCTATGCCACAATTTTGACTCATTTTCAGTGGCCTTGGAAACAAAACATGCACCTCCTCTTGAAATAGCTTGTTTCATATTCAATTCATACAAGTTACCATTTCTTGGTGCCATCATCATAATCATTTCAGGTGGAATCACAAATTCAGGTTTTAGAATGAAACAGTGTGAATCATCAAAACTGACTTTGTATCCCTTATCACACATTTGTGATATACTCAGCAGATTGTACTGAAGACCTTCAACATGAAATACATTATCAAATGAGACTTTCCCATTTGTTAAGATTCCTTTTCCATCAATCTTTCCACCATTCTCATCACTCCCAAAAGCTACTGGACCTTCATACTTCTCTTCATTGTTGACAAGAGATCTCTTGTCACAAGTCATGTGCCTAGAACAACCACTGTCCATGTACCATATGTCATTTAGAGGAGTGGACTGTTCCTGCACATACAAAGAAAATTTGATTAGTTGAGAGATGAAGTGCAAGCCTTATCAACTTGCAGCTCATCAGATTCAGTTTCAGACACAGCTTGGGAAGTGAGTGTTGTTGTTGGTTCAGGATCTTCATGTGTGATTTCTAGATTATCTGAATTATCTGTTTCATATCCACACTCTCTTGGAGTTTTAACATAAGAAGTTGAGGTCTGTAATTCAGCTGAGTCAGTTGCATACTCTTTGATCACATAATCCTTCTTTTCAAAGTAGTCTCTTACATCTGCAACTGTCTCATCCTTAATTTCAATCTTAGGTTTCCAAAGGAAACCTTGTGGTTCATATCCATTCTTTAACAGAAACTTCTCATCAACAGTGAGTTCTGTTGGTTTCTTTCTATAAAATGCATTTCTCTTTCTTGACTTCTCACTGCTTGATGATCCTTGAGAACTATCAGATTTGACTGATTGACTGTCTTGTTTGATTTTCACAGGCTGATAGCTCTTCTTCACCAATTTCTCATTTTTCTTAGGAGATACACTTCTTCTTACTGATTTAGTCAATTGTTTCTTTGTCTTGACATCAGTTTTCTTTTCACTTCTTGTCTCCTTTGCAGATTTCTTTTCTTCTCTGTTCATGGTTTCATTTCCACACACCTTTCCTTTTCCCAGATATACATCATACTTCTGTTTGTATTGAACAAAGTCTTGGCAATACATTGTTCCATCTGGTACATGAAAAGGTTCAAATTTCAATCTTTCATTACATGAGTCTGTGTGATGACCACACACATCACATTTCTTGCACCAAACCTTTTCTTTGAATGCTTCATGTTCTTTAGGTTTCTTGAACCTTTCACTTGGTCTTGGCTCATTGACTCCAATGGTCTTCTTGTTTTTTAGACTATCAAAATTGATTGAGAAAGGAACAAATTCCTCAATCTTGATATTTTTTCTTTCAGACTTGCCTTTTATAAACACAATTGTTTGCACATTCATTGGTTCTTCATCCTGATTTTCTCTCTGTATTGATTGCCTTTTCTCATATTCTTCCATAGTTTCCATTTCTCCAACATCTAACACTTCATGACTAGAGAAAATAGGATAAATAGGAATGAAGTTTCCAACATTCACACCTTTTTTTACTCTTTTCTTGTTATTCTGCTTAATCCTTTCTAGTACTTCTTGGCTTGGAGGCCTTACAGCATTGTAATTTACCTTCTTTCTTTCACATATGTCAAAGGACACATGTCTCTTTTCATTATTTCATTCTATTTCTTCATTTTTGGTGTGATTGGTGGATACTTTGGAAGTTTGTCAACTGATTCTGGTTTCTTGTATCTTTTTCCTCTTTCAGCAGCTTTGAGTTTCTCTTCAGTAATCTGATCACTCAAATCACTTAGGTCATCTTGATTCAAATCAATTGACTCAAGGTCATCTTCAGAGACTTGCACTCCAATTGACTTTTCTTCTTTCAGTTCTTTCTTCATAACAAACTCTCCTTCTTCACTCACCTCAACATTCCTGTACAAATCTACAAGTTCTTCTTTGTCTTGAAACACATCTTTGAATTGTTGTAGATATGCATTTCTTTTATCTTTATCAACTTTTGGCATAAAGTTGTTGTTGAATGGTGGTGGCACTGCCTTGTATTTGTCTTTTCCTTAACTTGGTTTAGAATTCCACAGATGTTTCTAGTGGAAACCAAGTTCTTCAAGAATTCATTGTCAACTTGTAATTTTGTGTTCTGTAACTTTTCTTCTAAAATCATTTTCTTCAACCCATCAATTTCAGTGGTGAATCTTTTCTGAGCTCTGTAACTGTTTACACAGTCTCCTTCTAAACTTTTCATCTTTTCTTCATTCACTATTTCACTTGCCTCTATGCATTGATGATACTTTTTTCTTAAAACACTCACTTTCCAGCTTGCCTACTTTTGTTTTCAAATCATTGATAAGTTCATTTAAATCAGTAGTAGGAGCAGAGTGTACCTGAGATGAAGATGCAGTAACTTTCTCAATTATGGCCATGAATGCCACATTTGCTCTTTTGATGTCATCTGCAATGTCTTCTCCATGATTGCTCCAATCAAAGTTACCTTCATGTTGTGTAGTCACTGCCACATTACCTTGATTTCTTGGTTGATTTTGATTTGCTTGATTCAGATTATTTATTTGAGGCTGGAAGTTGTTGAAGTTGGGATTGTAGTTGTTGTTGGGATTGAAGTTGTTATTGATGTTTTGGTTGTTGTTTCTTTGCTGATTTTGTTGGTATTGTTGTTGACCTCTTTGTTGTTGATTATGGAGTTGATTCATCTGATAGTTTCTTGGCAAGTTGCATTCTCTTGCAAAATGTCCTGGCTGTTGGCAATTGTAGCAGATTGCCTTTGACTTGTCAAATCCAATTCTTTCATTTGGTCCAGAAACCAGAGATCTACCAGTCCTATTATACAACCTCTTACTTCTCAAAGCTAACATTGCAGCTTGCCATTTCAAATCCATGTCTTCCAAATCATCAGCATCTATCTGCACTAAATCATCTTGCACTACACTTGTGTAGATTAGGTTCTTTGAAACAAATGCATTATATGATTCAGTAAACATAGACAGCAAGGCTTGAGTTTCACTGCCTTGACCATGTCCACCACCGGTGTGAGGAACATTTCCACTTGCCACAGAGGCTGAGTCAGTGTCATCAATTAGTTGAACATTGAATCTTTGCTGGTTTCCTTGATTGCTTGATCTAACACCAACAAATGATTTTGGAGTATCAGAATTGAGTTTAACAGGTTCTTCAATGATAGGAATCTGTTGTTGATTCTTTGTAGTCAGATTTCCCATAGGTGCAATCAATGCATTTGAAACATTGAAGCAGGGTCTTTCATCCCTTATCAATTCATTTTCAATCATTTCTATCTCAGCAGCTTGAAGAAAACACACAACATCATCTACCTTTAGCTCAATGAAGTTGTGCTTTGTGAGAATGAACTTGCAGGCAGTATACCATTCTTTTGGCATAGAATTGAGCAGCTTTGTGTTGAGGTCAAAGTAAGTCATCACATAGTCTGTGGTTCTGAGCTCATTCACAATTCCCAGAAACCGCTCATAAATTGATTTCAACCTTTGTCCTTCTTTATACTTGAATCTTTCTAACTGCTGCTTCAATCTCTACTTCTTGATGTTCTTGAGTTCAACATTTCCTTCAAACATCTCAAGAATTGCATCATACATTGCCTTGGCATTGGGATGATGTGCAACCTTGGTGAGTATCTCCCAAGACAGACCTAGCTTTAACATAGCTAAAGCCTTGTCATCCACCTTTCTCATTCTTTCTCTCACAGCAGCAGTTGCTGCCTGATTTGCACCTTCTGTAGCAGCAACTTGTGGAACATTCTTGATAGAGTTCCACATGTCAACATCATTGTAGAAAACGGCTGCTTCAAACAAGACTTTCCATTTTGTGAAATTTTTCTGTCCAGACAATCTAGGAATCTTGTTAGTAGACACCTCTTGTTCCTCATAACCAGACATTTTTGTGAAAACAAAATTAATTTCTTAGTAAAACAGGGTAAAATAATCAGATCTGAGAACAAATCTATAGATCTGATGTGTCTGATATGATTAGAACAAGATTTAAATATAAAGTTTAAAACTTTAATTGAAATAAGGAAGAAAAAACACCGGTAGATTATAGATCTAGAAGAAAAATGAAAACAGAGCTGCTGACGTCACAAATCAATGGAACAGAGGTCTTCATACGTCATTCTTCTTCAAATAATCAATCAGCAACCCAAATCTTTCCAAAGTAGCAGTAACTAGCTCTGATACCACTTGTCAGGTCCCCGATTTCAGCTGGATCTTACTTAATCATGTCATAACTCACACAGATTAATGTGCCGACAAGAGAGTTAATGACGGGTTGCTATATTTTGAAAGATTAATGTTTGTTAAAGGCGGAATCAATAACAAAAATGATAGTTGCAATTAATAATCTAAGGTATAAAGAACACACAGGATTCACTCAAAAGATTTCCATCTATATAATATAAAATCATACAAAGTGGATAATCGATTTAGGATTTAAGGAATCCTAGGACAGCCGTCACACAATATTCTCTCTCAATAAATGTGTCTGTCTAACCTTATCCGTGTGTCTTGGGCGGCGTGCCATAAAACATTCTACTTATAGGCCTGCCACCCTATAACAGCTGTCATTCCTTCAAGAAACCCTAAATACAACGTACATATTCAAAATAAACTAAGTGTAAAACAAGTCTTCCGGGTAGGCTTTTCATCAAACTTCTCATTCCGAGTACGCTGTGTACTCTGCCATCCTTCATTACTTGGTAACATAGAAGTGTGCTCGAGATCAGTTTCCGGGTAGACTTTTCTTGAAGAGTATTTTACCAAGTAAAATACTCACCGGGTATACTTCAGTCATCTTGGCTTTGTCAAATTTTGCCCGACAAATCCTTACGAGCAACCTTGTTCTTCAATGATCCATTTCAACTCTTTACTATAAAGTAACTTATTTGCAAAGTGTACTCGGGAGTATAATACCTTGCTTGAGTTGAACCTTGCCCGATGTTACTTAGAGATATTCCAATTTCATCAAGCCAACTTGGATCATATTTATTAATTAATACCTTGCCCGGTCTTCCAATCACTTGGCCTCTTGGACTTGGTTAACCTAACCTTACTCGGAAGAGTAATATACTTGGTTCTGAATAACAGACTTGCTTGATACAGTGAACCATGCCCGGATTTACATAAACTAGTGTACCTTGCCCGACAATGCACTAATTTGCAAACCCTGCTCGAATATCCACTAAATAACACTTCTTGAAGTAAACCTTGCCTGATAGACAAAATATCGTACCCGGCTAAGTAAAAGCTTTCTCGGATGTCTAAGGTGTGCCCGGATCCATACTTAGCAAATTCTAAGGAGGTTGAGAATATTCCAATCTTCCATGTACTTCATTTAGGTCAAATCTATTACTCAACAATCTCCTCTTATGTCAATTTCTTGACTCAATAGATTGATTTGATAAATGATCCTCGCATAATTGAATCTCAGGTCATAACGAACATGATTCCAGATTTAATTTGAAATTTGTCCATAAACGAGTGAGTAATTGAAGAATAAGTGATGTTGATAAACGTTGACTTTGTAAATCTTCAAACCGAAACGATTTGATGAATTTATTTAGTCAAGCTTTCTAGATTGAATGACAATAGCAATTGTGTTATAACAGCCGGAATATCTCCGACTTAATAGCTTGTTGAAAAAGATTCATCATCTTCTTTTCCGTAAGAAATCTTGGTTTCTCACCTTTTGGTATTTGGGATATCCGATTGCTTGCACCATTCTCATTTCATGGAATAATGTACTACACCTCAACAGCTTCCCTTGCCAAATAATTGACAGCTTGAACATAGGTCTCGAACTTATCAGCCAAACTTGGATAACCTTCCATCCTTAAAGCTTCTGTGGCTTATTTGACGTTCCCATTTCATTCTCCAAATTGATATTCAGAAGTATTGGCGAAGGGTTGGTCACAGAAGCATTCAATCCGTTATAGCGTATAAGTATGGTGAAAGTAAAAGTCTTACAACGTGTAAGTTGCTTATACACTAATACAAGAACATATACGCAAAAACAAGCTTCAAGTTGATTTTATACGTGATACAAACACTTATACGGTGAACAATCTTCAACATATAACCCGTTTAACCCCACATACGGAGAATTTAGCATATACAGCAAGAAGGCTTGTACGGAGATCATCAAAAGTTATATGCTGATAAAGACTGTTTCACTAATGATGATCGGAAACATGATGAAATGGATTGATTTGATGAATGATCCTTGCATAAATGATTCTCAGGTTATAACGAACATGATTTCAGATTTAATTTGAAATTGATCCATAAACGAGTTAGTATTCGATGAATATGTGATGTTGATAAATCTTGACATTGTAAATCTTCAAACTGAAATGATTTGATGTCTTTATTTAGTAAAGCTTCCTAGATTGAGTGACAAGAGATAATGTGTTATAACAGCCGTAAAATCTCAGACTTAATGGCTTGTTGAAAAAGATTCATCTTCTTCTTTTCCGTAAGAAATCTTGGTTTCTCACCATTAGGTATTTGAGATAACCGATAGCTTCTACCATTCTCATTTCGTGGAATAATGTACTCCACCTCAACTGCTTCCCATGCCTCATAATTGTCAGCTTGAACATAGGTCTCAAACTTTCCGCCTAACTTGGGTAACCTTCCATCATAAGCTTCGGTGGCTTATTGGAAGTTCCCATTTCATTCTCCAAATTGATATTCTGAAGTATTGGCGAAGGGTTGGTCACATAAGCATTAAATTCTTCAATCATCGCACCAAAATCAAGAAAAAACAGCAGCTCTTGCTTATATGTTTAAACAGCGTATATGTATAGTGAACGTATAAGTCTTAACAACGTGTAAGTCACTTATACGCTAATACTGGAACATATACGCAGAAACAAGCTTCAACAAGAAGTTATACTTGATACAAAAACTTATACGGTGAACAATCTTCAACATATCACCAATTAACACCATGAACGGAGAATAAGCCTATACAACAAGAAGGCTTTTACGGAGATCATCAAAAGTTATACGCTGATAGAGACTGTTTCACTGATGATGAACGGAAACATTATGAAATGTATTGATTTGATGAATGATCCTTGCAGAAATGATTCTCAGGTAATAACGAACATGATTTCAGATTTAATTTGAAATTGATCCATAAACAAGTGAGTAATTGGTAAATAAGTGATGTTGACAAACGTTGACTTTGTAAATCTTCAAACCGAAACAATTTGATGTCTTTATCTAGTAAAGCTTCCTAGATTGAGTGACACGAGCTATTGTGCTATAACAGCTGGAAAATCTCAGACTTAATCGCATGTTGAAAAAGATTCATCATCTTCTTTTCCGTAAGAAATCTTGGGTTCTCACCTTTAGTTATTTGGGATAACCGATGGCTTGTACCATTCACATTCATGGAATAATGTACTCCACCTCTACAAATTCCAATGCCCCATAATTAATAGCTTAAACATAAGTCTCGAACTTATCAGCCCATCTTGGATAACCTTCCATCCTTAAAACATCGGTGGCTTTTTGGACGTTCCCATTTCATTCTCAAAATTGATATTCTGAAGTATTGGCGAAGGTTTGGTCACATAAGCATTAAATTTTTCCATCGTCGCACCAAAATAAAAAAAAAACAGCATCTCTCGCGTATATGTTTAACTGACGTATAAGTATAGTGAACGTATAAGTCTTAACAACATGTAAGTCACTTATACGCTAATATTAGAACATATACGCCTTAACAAGCTACAACATGAACTTATACGTGGTACAAAAACTTTTACGGTGTACAATCTTCAACGTATCACCCACTTAACACCATATACGGAGAATAAGCCTATACAACAAGAAGGCTTTTACGAAGATCATCAAAAGTTATCCACTGATAGAGACTGTTCCACTGATGATGATCTGAAACATGATGAAATTGATTGATTTGATGAATGATCCTTGCAGAAATAATTCTCAGGTAATAACGAACATAATTTCATATTTAATTTGAAAGTGATCCATAAATGCGTGAGTAATTGATGAATAAGTGATGTTGATAAACGTTGACTTTGTTGTCACACCCCGACCAGTGGCGGCGGAACATGCCGAGGTGTAACGATTGCCCATAAGCGCATGACACTATTTAAAGCGTCAATATTTAACAAACTCTTTTCATTTCACAACATCGAAAATGTTACATAACCAAATATTCATAAGTCAAATACAACAAAATATAGCAAAATATAGCAAATCAAATATTGTTCATTTTTGCTAATATCCTAACGGTATTTGTGTCATTTTCTTCACCGAACTCCATAATCATCCTAGATGCAAACATGTAACATTTCATAAAATAAAGTTTTCAACACAAAGGTTGGTGACCAATTCATAAGTTTGAACAATAGATATTTAGTATGAAAAGCCACAAAACTAGTATACAAAACCATAAATAATAGCTATAAACTTGGATAAATTGACAATCGCTAATAGAATTACGTTAGTGCCACCTAGCTACAAGGGATTTCCAAGTAGTCTAGGATTTAATAGAATATCGTTAATTGCATTACGTTAACGACACCTTGCTACAAGGGGATGCCAAGTAGTCTAGGATTTATAGATTCCACCAACCGAAAGCGATAAACACATAGGCATATAAGCATAGAACACCAAATCGAGCAATTATTCAAGTAATGTATACAAAAACGTTTTTGGTTTAAGAATCAAGTATAAAGCATTTGATTTGAATAAGTATGAAATGTCACCCCAAAACAAAAGATAGAAAACGGGGTATGAAGTTACTCACGTTCAAGTATAAAACTTGATCGGTAAAAGATGAATAACCGGATGGATGAAGTTTAACGAGCAAGGCCTAAATGGCAATTAAATCTTGGATTTAGAATGGTTGTCTTGAAGATCTTTAAATAAAATAATTGTTGCAAAAAGTAAACAATTAAAGTTCAAGGTTTAAAATGTAACTATTTAAAAATTTATAATAACAATCCTTTAAAAATGTAAGTTTGCTCGAAACCGGGTTAAAGTATCTAACCTTAATATTTACTTAACAAATGTTAACTAATAAGGTGGGAAAAATGCTAAAATGCAAGTTCCTTTGAAACAAAGATACTAAAACTGGTTTTTAACGAGTGTTCGGGTTGTCGATTCGGGTCTTGACAAATGGTCAAACCCAAAGTCAACTTTCCAACATATTAATTGTAATGAGATAACTCATTAAAATATACTAACACTTAACCATGTATGTAGATCTATTGTTTAGAACTAACAACGCACGTTAAGCGAGTGTTCGGTTTTGTCGGTCCAAACTATGAGATGAGATCAAGTTGGATCCAACAATTCCAAGTACTTGAGAAAATAATTAAAATCAGTTTGTAAACTATTTTTAAAGAAATATACAAGTCTTGATAGCTAAAAACACACTTGTGTGTCTTAAGCGAGTAAAAGTCGGCATAGTTCGGTTTGGTTCGGTCTCCATCTCACAAATAGTTCATAGATGGTTTCTACATACCCAAATATCATAGAACTTGTATATTGGTTTACAAATGAAGAAAACTTAAATTTTACAACTAAAAAGTTAACTACAAGTCTTTTAAGCCAAAGTTTCGGTTTAGTTCGGTTTCCATCTCCCAACGAGTTCATAGATGGATTCCATATGCTTAATATCAAAGAACTTGTAAAATTGATTTTTTAAACTCAAATCTAGCAATAAACATGTTTAAACAACTATTTTAACAAAACTAGTAAACAAAAGTTCGGTTTCCGGTTTGGACTAGTTTCGATTAAACTGAGGTTAGTCTTTTACAAACCCACACCATGGAACTTGTAAATAAGATGAAAAAACTAAAAGGGTTAGAAGTTAGTCATAAGTGATATGTATAATAAGTTATGTGTGTGTGTATATATATCAAGAACACGAAGTCCTCCATGAAGCCTTGCCTTATGACATTCGAAACTTAACCAACCGGAGTCAGTGATGTAACAAATAAAGGAAACAAGGGGTGTGTATTATATATATGTTGTACCACCATATTCAAGTGTTAGTAATATTATATGAACAAGTTAAAATGAAAGACTATAGTTAGTTGATCTTAAGAAATCAAAATAACAAAATGTTGAGGATGAATACTTGGATTTGAGAGAGATTGTGGAGAAGATGAACATCCAAAATGGTGTATGGAGCCTTGCTTTTATAATGGTAAGAGTATGGTTCATACAAATAGGGTGAAGATGCATTTGATGGTTGAAATGGTCAAACAAGTGTTTGGTAAATGGCAATAATAGTCCCCAATGTTTGGTTTAAGTCGTTTTAAGGAGTTTTAAGGACCAAAAAGAATGTTTTCAAGACCCAAAAAGTGTAAAACAATATTGTAACATAAAATCCATCATTTTGATTATATCATAAGCTTTGGTTTACAAAATGGGTCGGTTTACATGACAAACGAATACAAACGAGACCCGAAATTGACGAATGTCACATTTGTAAATCTTCAAACCGAAACGATTTGATGTCTTTATTTAGTAAAGCTTCCTAGATTGAGTGACACGAGCTATTGTGTTATAGCAACTAGAAAATCTCTGACTTAATGGCTTGTTAAAAAAGATTCATCGTCTTCTTTTCCGTAAGAAATCTTGGTTTCTCACGTTTAGGTATTTTGGATAGCCGATAGCTTGTACCATTCTCATTTCATGGAATAATGTACTCCACGACGACAGCTTCCCAGCCTCATAACTGTCAGCTTGAACATAAGTCACGAACTTATCGACCTAACTTGGATAACCTTCCATCCTTAAAAGCTTCGGTGGCTTATTGGAAGTTCCCATTTCATTCTCCAAATTGATATTCTAAAGTATTGACGAAGGGTTGGTCACATAATCATTAAATTCTTCCATCGTCGCACCAAAATCAAGAAACACAGCAACTCCTGCTTATATGTTTAACTAGTGCATAAGTATAGTGAACGTATAAGTCTTAACGACGTGTAAGTCACTTATACGTTAATAATGGAACATATACGCAGAAACAAGCTTCAACATGAACCTATACGTGATACAAAAACTTATACGATGAACAATCTTCAACGCAAAAACATCAGCTCTTGCGTATATCTTAACAACGTGTATGTCGCTTATACATTAATACAGGAACATATACGCAGAAACAAGCTTCAACTTGATTTTATAAGTGATACAAACACCTATACGGTGAACAATCTTCAACGTATAACCCGTTTAACCCCATATACGGAGAATTAAGCATATACATCAAGAGGGCTTGTACGGAGATCATCAAAAGTTATACGCTGATAGAGATTGTTTCACTGATGATGATCGGAAACATGATGAAATGTATTAATTTGATAAATGATCCTTGCAGAAATGATCTCAGGTCATAACGAACAAGATTCCAGATTTAATTTGAAATTGATCCATAAACGAGTGAGTAATTGACGAATATGTGATGTTGATAAATGTTGACATTGTAAATCTTCAAACTGAAATGATTTGATGTCTTTATTTATTAAAGCTTCCTAGATTGAGTGACATGAGCTATTGTGTTATAACAGCCGGAAAATCTCAAACTTAATTGCTTGTTGAAAACGATTCATCATCTTGTTTTCCGTAAGAAATCTTTATTTCTCACCTTTAGGTATTTGAGATAACCGATAGCTTGTACCATTCTCATTTCGTGAAATAATGTACTCCACCGCAACAGCTTCCCATGCCTCATAATTGACAGCTTGAACACAGGTCTAGAACATATCAGCCCATCTTCGATAACCTTCCATCATTTAAAGCTTCGGTTTCTTATTTGGCGTTCCCGTTCAATTCTCCAAATTGATATTCGGAAGTATTGGCAAAGGGTTGGTTACATAAGCATTTAATTCTTCCATCGACGCACAAAAATCAAGAAAAAACAGCATCTCTTGCGTATAGGTTCAACCAGCGTATAAGTAAGTGAACGTATAAGTCTTAACAACGTGCAAGTCACTTATATGCTAATACAAGAACATATACACAGCAACAAGCTTCGTTTTGATCTTATACGTGATATTAAAACTTGCACGGTGAACAATCTTCAACGTACAACCCACTTACCACCATATACGGAGAATTAAGCTTATACAGCAAAAAGGCTTGTACGGAGATCATCAAAAGTTATACGCTGATAGGAACTGTTTCACTGATGATGATCGAAAACATGATGCAATGGATTGATTTGATGAATGATCGTTACAGAAATGTTTCTCAGGTCATAACGAACATGATTCCAGATTTAATTTGAAATTGATTCATAAACGACTGAGTAATTGACGAATATGTGATGTTGATAAATGTTGACATTGTAAAACTTCAAACTGAAATGATTTGATGTCTTTATTTAGTAAAGCTTCCTAGATTGTGTGACATGAGCTCTTGTGTTATAACAGCCGGAAAATCTCTGACTTAATTGCTTGTTGAAAATTATTCATCATCTTCTTTTCCGTAATAAATCTTTGTTTCTCACCTTTAGGTATTTGAGATAACCGATAGCTTGTACCATTCTCATTTGGTGGAATAATGTACGCCACCTCAACAGCTTCTCGTTCCTCTTAATTGACAGCTTGAACATAGGTCTCAAACTTATCAGACCTACTTGGATAACCGTCCATCCTTTAAAGCTTCGGTGGCTTATTTGACGGTCCTATTTCATTCTTCAAATTGATATTCGGAAGTATTGGCGAAGAGTTGGTCACAGAAGCATTCAATTCTTCCATCGACGCCCAAAAATCAAGAAAAAACAGCAGCTCTTGCGTATATGTTTAACCAGCGTATAAGTATAGTGAATGTATAAGTATTAACAACATGTAATTCACTTATACGCTAATACAGGAACATATACGCAGAAACAATCTTCGACTTGAACTTATACGTGATATAAAAAGTTGTACGGTGAACAATCTTCAACGTATAACCTACTTAACACCGTATACGGAGAATTAAGATTATACAGAAAGAAGGCTTATACGGAGATCATCAAAATTTATACGCTGATAGAGACTGTTTCACTGATGATGATTGGAAACATAATGAAATGGATTGATTTGATGAATGATCCGTGCAGATATGAACATGATTACAAATTTAATATGTAATCCACAATTAGGTATTTGAGATAACCGTTAGCTTGTACCATTCACAATTTGTGGAATAATGTACTCCTCCTCAACAGCTTCACATGCCTCATAATTGACAGCTTGAACATAGATCTCGAACTTATCAGCAAAACTTGGATAACCTTCCATCCTTTAAAGCTTTGATGGCTTATTTGACGTTCCCATTTCATTCTCCAAATTGATAATCGGAAGTATAGGTGAAGGGTTGGTCATAGAAGCATTCAATTCTTCCATCGACGCACAGAAATCAAGAAAAAACAGCGGCTCTTGCGTATATGTTTAACCAACGTATAAGTATAGTAAATGTATAAGTCATGACAACGTGTAAGTCACTTCTATGCTAATACATGAACATATATAGCAAAAAGGCTTATACAGAGATCATCAAAAGTTATACGCTGATAGGGGCTGTTTCACTGATTATGATCGGAAACATGATGCAATGGATTGATTTGATGAATGATCCTTGCAGAAATGTTTCTCAGGTAATAACGAACATGGTTGAAGATTTAATCTGAAATTGATCAATAAACGCGTGAGTAATTGATGAATATGTGATGTTGATAAACGTTGACATTGTAAATCTTCAAACTGAAATGAAATGATGTCTTTATTTAGTAAAGCTTCCTAGATTGAGTGACACGTGCTATTGTGTTATAATAGTCGGAAAATATCAGACTTAATGGCTTGTTGAAAAAGTTTTATCACCATCTTTTTCGAAAGAAATCTTGATTTCTCACCTTTAGGTATTTGAGATAACCGTTAGCATTTACCATTCTCATTTCGTGGAATAATGTACTCCACCTCAACAGCTTCCCATGCCTTATAATTGACAGCTTGAACATATGTCTCGAACTTATCAGCCCAACTTGGATAACCTTCCATCCTTTAAAGCTTCAGTGGCTTATTTGACGTTCCCATTTCATTCTCCAATTTGATATTCGGAAGTATTGGCAAAGGGTTGGTCACAGAAGCATTCAATTCTTCCATCGACGCACAAAAATTAAGAAAAAATAGCAGCTCTTTCTTATATGTTTAACCAACGTATAACTATAGTAAACGTATAAGTCTTAACAACGTGTAAGTTACATATACGCTAATACAGAAACTTATACGAAGAAACAAGCTTCAACTTGAACCTATACATGAAATAAAAACGTGTACGGTAAACAATCTTCAACGTATAAACTACTTAACATCATATCAAAGGTTATAAGCTGATAGGGACTGTTTCACTGATGATGATGACGGGAAACATGATGAAATGGATTGATTTGATTAATGATCCTTGCAAAAATAATTTTTAGGTATTAACGAACATGATTCCTCACTTAATTTGAAATTGATCAATAAACGAGTGAGTAATTGATGAATAAGTGATGTTGATAAACGTTGACTTGTAAATCTACAAACCGAAATGATTTGATGTCTTTATTTAGTAAAGCTTCCTAGATTTAGGGACACGAGATATTGTGTTATAACATCCGAAAAATCTGAGACTTAATGACTGGTCGAAAAAGATTCATCATCATCTTTTCCGTAAGAAATCTTGGTTTCTCACCTTTAGGTATTTGATATAACCCATATCTTGTACCATTCAAATTTCGTGGAATAATGTACTCCACCGCAACAGGTTCCCATGCCTCATAATTGACAGCTTGAACATAGGTCTCGAACTTATCAGCCCAACATCGATAACCATCCATCCTTTAAAGCTTCAGTGGCTTATTTGGCGTTCCCATTTCATTCTCCATATTGATATTCGGAAGTATTTGCGAAGGGTTGGTCACAGAAGCATTCTTTTGTTCCATCGACGTATAAAAATCAAGAAAAAACATCAGTTCTTGCCTATATGTTTAACCAGCGTATAAGTATAGGGAACGTATAAGTCTTAGTAACGTGTATGGCACTTATACGTTAATACGGGAACATATACAACGAAACAAGCTTCAACTTGAACCTATACGTGATATAAAAAGTTGTAGGGTGAAAAATCTTCAAAGTATAAACTACTTAACACCATATACGGAGAATTAAGCTTATACAACAAGAAGGCTTATACGGAGATCATCAAAAGTTATACGCTGATAGGGACAGTTTCACTGATGATGATCGGAAACATGATGAAATGGATTGATTTGATGAATGATCCCCGCAGAAATGATTCTCAGGTAAAAACGAATATGATTCCAGATTTAATTTGAAATTGATCCATAAACAAGTGAGAATTGATGAATATGTGATGTTGATAAATGTTGACATTGTAAATCTTCAAACTGAAATGATTTGATGTCATTATTTAGTAAAGCTTCCTAGATTGAGTGACACGAGATATTGTGTTATAACATCCGGAAAATCTCAGAATTAATGACTGGTCGAAAAAGATTCATCATCATCTTTTCCGTAAGAAATCTTGGTTTCTCACCTTTAGGTATTTGAGATAACCCAAATCTTGTACCATTCTAATTTTGTGGAATAATGTACTCCACCTCAATAGCTTGGATAACCTTCCATCCTTCAAAGCTTTGGTGGCTTATTTGACGTTCCCATTTCATTATCCAAATTGATATTCGGAAGTATGGGCGAAGGGTTGGTCACAGAAGCATTCAATTCTTCCATCGACGCACAAAAATCAAGAAAAAACAACAGCTCTTGTGTATATGTTTAACCAACGTATAAGTATAATAAACATATATGTCTTAACAACGTGTAAGTCACTTATACGCTAATACGAGAACATATACGCAGAAACAAGCTTAAACTTGATCTTTTTCGTGATATTAAAACTTGTACGGTGAACAGTCATCAACGTATAACCCACTTAACACCAAATACAGAGAATTAAGCATATACAGCAAGAAGGCTTATACGGAGATCATCAAAAGTTTACGCTGATAGGGACTGTTTCACTGATGATGATCGGAAACATGATGAAATGGATTAATTTGATGAATGATCCTTGCAGAAATGATTCTTAGGTAATAACGAACATTATTAAAGATTTAATCTGAAATTGATCAATAAACGCGTGAGTAATTGATGAATATGTGATGTTGATAAACGTTGACATTGTAAATCTTCAAACCGAAATGATTTGATGGCTTTAGTTATTAAAGCTTCCTAGATTGAGTGACACGAGCTATTGTTTTATAAATGCCGAAAAATCTACGACTTAATGGCTTGTTGAAAAAGATTCATCATCATCTTTTCCATAAGAAATCTTGGTTTCTCACCTTTAGGTATTTGAGATAACCGTTATCTTGTACCATTCTAATTTCGTGGAATAATGTACACCACCTCAACAGCTTCCCATGCCTCATAATTGACAACTTAAGCATAGGTCTCGAACTTATCAGCCCAACTTGGATAACCTTCCATCCTTTAAAGCTTCGGTGGCTTATTTGACGTTCCAATTTCATTCTTCAAATTGATATTCAGAAGTATTGGCGAAGGGTTAGTCACAGAAGCATTCAATTCTTCCATCGACGCACAAAAATCACGAAAAAACAGCAGCTCTTGCGTATATGTTTAACCAGCGTATAAGTATAGTGAACGTATAAGTCTTAACAACGTGTAAGTCACTTAAAGGCTAATACAGGAACATATACGAAGAAACAAGCTTCAACTTGAATTATACGTGATATAAAAACTTGTACGGTGAACAATATTCAACGTATAACCTACTTAAAACCATATACGGATAATTAAGCTTATACAACAAGAAGGCTTATACGGAGATCATCAAAAGTTATACACTGATAGGGACTGTTTCAATGATGATGTTCATAAACATTATGAAATGGATTGATTTGATGAAGGATCCTTGCAGAAATGAACATTATTCCAGATTTAATTTGAAATTGATCCATAAATGAGTGAGTAATTGATGAATAAGTGATGTTGATAAACGTAGACTTGTAAATCTACAAACCGAAATGATTTGATGTCTTTATTTAGTAATGCTTCCTAGATTGAGTGATACGAGATATTCTGTTATAACATCCGGAAAATCTCAGACTTAATGACTGGTTGAAAAAGATTCATCATCAACTTTTCCGTAATAAATGTTGGTTTCTCACCTTTAGGTATTTGAGATAACCCATATCTTGTACCCTTCTAATTTCGTGGAATAATGTACTCCACCTCAACAGCTTCCCATGCCTCATAATTGACAACTTGAACATAGGTCTCGAAATTATCAGCTCAACTTCGATAACCATCCATCCTTTAAAGCTTCGGTGGCTTATTTGGCGTTCCCATTTCATTCTTCAAATTGATATTCGTTAGTATTGGCGAAGGATTGGTCACAGAAGCATTCTTTTCTTCCATCGACGTATAAAAATCAAGAAAAAACAGCAGCTCTTGCGTATATGTTTAACCAGCGTATAAGTATAGTGTACGTATAAGTCTTAACAACATGTAAGTCACTTATACACTAACACAGGAACATATACAACGAAACAAGCTTCAACTTGAACCTATATGTGATATAAAAACTTGTAGGGTGAAAAATCTTCAACGTATAAACTACTTAACACCATATACGGAGAATTAAGCTTATACAACAAGAAGGCTTATACGGAGATCATCAAAAGTTATACACTGATAGGGACTGTTTCACTGATGATGATCGGAAACATGATGAAATGGATTGATTTGATGAATGATCCTCGCAGAAATGATTCTCAGGTAAAAACGAATATGATTCCAGATTTAATTTGAAATTGATCCATAACGAGTGAGAATTGATGAATATGTGATGTTGATAAATGTTGACATTGTAAATCTTCAAACTGAAATGATTTGATGTCATTATTTAGTAAAGCTTCCTAGATCGAGTGACACGAGATATTGTGTTATAACATCCTGAAAATCTCAGACTTAATGACTGGTCGAAAAAGATTCATCATCATCTTTTCCGTAAGAAATCTTGGTTTCTCACCTTTAGGTATTTGAGATAACCCAAATCTTGTACCATTCTAATTTTGTGGAATAATGTACTCCACCTCAATAGCTTGGATAACCTTCCATCCTTTAAAGCTTTGGTGGCTTATTTGACGTTCCCATTTCATTCTCCAAATTGATATTCGGAAATATTGGTGAAGGGTTGGTCATATAAGTATTCAATTCTTCCATCGACGCAAAAAATCAAGAAAAAACAGCAGCTCTTGCGTATATGTTTAACCAATGTATAAGTATAATAAACATATAAGTCTTAACAACATGTAAGTCACTTATAGGCTAATACAGGAACATATACGCATTATCAAGCTTCAACTTGATCTTATTCGTGATATTAAAACTTGTACGGTGAACAATCATCAACGTACAACCCACTTAACACCATATACGGAGAATTAAGCTTATACAACAAGAAGGCTTATACGGAGATCATCAGAAGTTATACGCTGATAGGGACTGTTTCACTAATGATGATCGGAAACATGATGAAATGGATTGATTTGATGAATGATCCTTGCAGAAATGGTTCTTAGGTAATAAAGAACATGATTCCTCATTTAATTTGAAATTGATCCATAAACGAGTGTGAAAATGATGAATAGGTGATGTTGGTAAACGTTGAGTTTGTAAATATTAAAACCGAAATGATTTGATGTCTTTACTAATTAAAGCTTCCTAGATTGAGTGACACGAGCTATTGTGTTATAATTGCCGAAAAATCTCCGACTTAATGGCTTGTTGAAAAAGATTCATCATCATCTTTTCCATAAGAAATCTTGGTTTCTCACCTTTAGGTATTTGAGATAACCGTTATCTTGTACCATTCTAATTTCGTGGAATAATGTACTCCACCTCAACAGCTTCCCATGCCTCATACTTGACAACTTGAACATAGGTCTCGAACTTATCAGCCCAACTTGGATAACCTTCCTTCCTTTAAAGCTTCGGTGGCTTATTTGACGTTCCCATTTCATTCTTCAAATTGAAATTCAGAAGTATTGGCGAAGGGTTAGTCACAGAAGCATTCAATTCTTCCATCGACGTACAAAAATCACGAAAAACAGCAGCTCTTGCGTATATGTTTAACCAGCGTATAAGTATAGTGAACGTATAAGTCTTAACAACGTGTAAGTCACTTAAAGGCTAATACAGGAACATATACGAAGAAACAAGCTTCAACTTGAATTATACGTGATATAAAAACTTGTACGGTGAACAATATTCAACGTATAACCTACTTAAAACCATATACGGATAATTAAGCTTATACAACAAGAAGGCTTATACGGAGATCATCAAAAGTTATACACTGATAGGGACTGTTTCAATGATGATGTTTTATAAACATTATGAAATGGATTGATTTGATGAAGGATCCTTGCAGAAATGAACATTATTCCAGATTTAATTTGAAATTGATCCATAAATGAGTGAGTAATTGATGAATAAGTGATGTTGATAAACGTTGACTTGTAAATCTACAAACCGAAATGATTTGATGTCTTTATTTAGTAATGCTTCCTAGATTGAGTGATACGAGATATTCTGTTATAACATCCGGAAAATCTCAGACTTAATGACTGGTTGAAAAAGATTCATCATCAACTTTTCCGTAATAAATGTTGGTTTCTCACCTTTAGGTATTTGAGATAACCCATATCTTGTACCCTTCTAATTTCGTGGAATAATGTACTCCACCTCAACAGCTTCCCATGCCTCATAATTGACAACTTGAACATAGGTCTCGAAATTATCAGCTCAACTTCGATAACCATCCATCCTTTAAAGCTTCGGTGGCTTATTTGGCATTCCCATTTCATTCTTCAAATTGATGTTCGTTAGTATTGGCGAAGGATTGGTCACAGAAGCATTCTTTTCTTCCATCGACGTATAAAAATCAAGAAAAAACAGCAGCTCTTGCGTATATGTATAACCAGCGTATAAGTATAGTGTACGTATAAGTCTTAACAACTTGTAAGTCACTTATACGCTAACACAGGAACATATACAACGAAACAAGCTTTAACTTGAACCTATACGTGATATAAAAACTTGTACGGTGAAAAATCTTCAACGTATAAACTAGTTAAAACCATATACGGAGAATTATGCTTATACAACAAGAAGGCTTATACGGAGATCATCAAAAGTTATATGCTGATAGGGACTATTTCATTCATGATAACAGGAAACATGATGAAATGGATTGATTTGATGACTGATCCTTGCAGAAATGATTCTCAGGTAATAACGAATATGATTTCAGATTTAATTTGAAATTGATCCATAAACAAGTGAGAAATTGATGAATATGTGATGCTGATAAATGTTGACATTGTAAATCTTCAAACTTAAATGATTTGATGTCCTTATTTAGTAAAGCTTCCTAGATTGAGTGACACGATCTATTGCGTTATAACAGCCGGAAAATCTCAGACTTAATGGCTTGTTGAAAAAGATTCATCATCATCTTTTCCATAAGAAATCTTGGTTTCTCACCATTAGGCATTTGAGATAACCGTTAGCTTGTACCAATCTCACTACGTGGAACAACGTACACCACCTCAATAGCTTCCCATGCCTCATAATTGACAGCTTCAACATAGGTCTCGAACTTATCAGACCAACTTGGATAACCTTCCATCCTTTAAAGCTTTGGTGGCTTATTTGACGTTCCCATTTCATTCTCAAAATTGATATTCGGAAGTATTGGCGAAGGTTTGGTCATATAAGTATTCAATTCTTCCATCGACGCAAAAAAATCATGAAAAAACAGCAGCTCTTGCATATATGTTTAACCAACGTATAAGTATAATAAACATATAAGTCTTAAAAACGTGTAAGTCACTTATACGCTAATACAGGAACATATACGCAGAATCAAGCTTCAACTTGATCTTATACGTGATATTAAAACTTGTACGGTGAACAATCATCAACGTACAACCCACTTAACACCATATACGGAGAATTAAGCTTATACAACAAGAAGGCTTATACGGAGATCATCAGAAGTTATACGCTGATAGGGACTGTTTCACTAATGATGATCGGAAACATGATGAAATGGATTGATTTGATGAATGATCCTTGCAGAAATGATTCTTAGGTAATAACGAACATGATTCCTCATTTAATTTGAAATTGATCCATAAACGAGTGTGAAATTGATGAATAGGTGATGTTGGTAAACGTTGAGTTTGTAAAACTTAAAACCGAAATGATTTGATGTCTTTACTTATTAAAGCTTCCTAGATTGAGTGACACGAGCTATTGTGTTATAATTGCCGAAAAATCTCCGACTTAATGGCTTGTTGAAAAAGATTCGTCATCTTATTTTCCGTAAGAAATCTTGGTTTCTCACCTTTGGGTATTTATTTGAGATAACCGTTAGCTTGTACCATTCTCATTTCGTGGAATAATGTACTCCACCTCAACAGCTTCCCATGCCTCATAATTGACAGCTTGATCGAACTTATCAGCCCAACTTGGATAACCTTCCATCCTTTAAAGCTTTGATGGCTTATTTGATGTTCCCATTTCATTCTCCAAATTGATAATCGGAAGTATTGGCGAAGGGTTGGTCACAGAAGTATTCAATTCATTCATCGACGCACATAAATCAAGAAAAAACAGCGGCTCTTGCGTATATGTTTAACAAGCGTATAAGTATAGTGAACGTATAAGTCTTAACAACGTGTAAGTCATTTTTACGTTAATACAGGAACATGTATGCCGAAACAAGCTTCAACTTGAACCTATACGTGATATAATAACTTGTACGGTGAAAAATCTTCAACGTATAAACTACTTAACACCATATACGGAGAATTAAGCATATACAACAAGAAGGCATATACGGATATCAGTAAAAGTTATACGCTGATAGGGACTGTTTCATTCAAGATTATCGGAAACATGATGAAATGGATTGATTTGATGACTGATCCTTGCAGAAATGATTCTCAGGTAATAACGAATATGATTGAAGATTTAATTTGAAATTGATCCATAAACGAGTGAGAAATTGATGAATATGTGATGTTGATAAATGTTGACATTGTAAATCTTCAAACTGAAATGATTTGATGTCCTTATTTAGTAAAGCTTCCTAGATTGAGTGACAGGAGATATTGTGTTATAACATCCGGAAAATCTCAGACTTAATGGCTGGTCAAAAAAGATTCATCATCATCTTTTCCGTAAGAAATCTTGGTTTCTCACCTTTAGGTATTTGAGATAACCCAAATCTTGTACCATTCTTATTTTGTGGAATAATGTACTCCACCTCAACAGCTTGGGTAACCTTCCATCCTTTAAAGCTTTGGTGGCTTATTTGACGTTCCCATTTCATTCTCCAAATTGATATTCGGAAGTATGGGCGAAGGGTTGGTCACAGAAGCATTCAATTCTTCCATCGACGCACAAAAATAAAGAAAAAACAGCATCTCCTGTGTATATGTTTAACCAAAGTATAAGTATAATAAACATATAAGTCTTAACAACGTGTAAGTCACTTATACGCTAACACAGGAACATATACGCAGAAACATGCTAAACTTGATCTTATTCATGATATTAAATCTTGTACGGTGAACAGTCATCAACGTATAACCCACTTAACACCATATACGGAGAATTAAGCATATACAGCAAGAAGGCTTATACGGAGATCATCAAAAGTTTAAGCTGATAGGGACTGTTTCACTGATGATGATCGGAAACATGATGAAATGGATTAATTTGATGAATTATCCTTGCAGAAATGATTCTTAGGTAATAACGAACATGATTCCTCATTTAATTTGAAATTGATCCATAAACGAGTGTGAAATTGATGAATTGGTGATGTTGATAAACGTTGAGTTTGTAAATCTTCAAACCGAAATGATTTGATGGCTTTATTTATTAAAGCTTCCTAGATTGAGTGACACGAGCTATTGTGTTATAAATGCCGAAAAATCTCCGACTTAATGGCTTGTTGAAAAAGATTCATCATCATCTTTTCCATAAGAAATCTTGGTTTCTCACCTTTAGGTATTTGAGATAACCGTTATCTTGTACCATTCTAACTTCGTGGGATAATGTACTCCACCTCAATAGCTTCCCATGCCTCATAATTGACAGCTTGAACATAGGTCTCGAACTTATCAGCCCAACTTGGATAACATTCCATCCTTTAAAGCTTCGGTGGCTTATTTGACGTTCCCATTTCATTCTTCAAATTGATATTCAGAAGTATTGGCGAAGGGTTAGTCACAGAAGCATTCAATTCTTCCATCGACGCACAATAATCACGAAAAAACAGCAGCTCTTGCGTATATGTTTAACCAGCGTATAAGTATAGTGAACGTATAAGTCTTAACAACGTGTAAGTCACTTAAAGGCTAATACATGAACAGATACAAAGAAACAAGCTTCAACTTGAACTTATACGTGATATAAAAACTTGTACGGTGAACAATATTCAACGTATAACCTACTTAAAACCATATACGGATAATTAAGCTTATACAACAAGAAGGCTTATAAGGAGATCATCAAAAGTTATACGTTGATAGGGACTGTTTCACTGATGATGTTCGGAAAGATTATGAAATGGATTGATTTGATGAATAATCCTTGCAGAAATGAACATTATTCCAGATTTAATTTGAAATTGATCCATAAATGAGTGAGTAATTAATGAATAAGTGATGTTGATAAACGTTGACTTGTAAATCTACAAACCGAAATGATTTGATGTCTTTATTTAGTAATGCTTCCTAGATTGAGTGATACGAGATATTCTGTTATAACATTCGGAAAATCTCTGACTTAATGACTGGTTGAAAAAGATTCATCATCAACTTTTCCGTAATAAATGTTGGTTTCTCACCTTTAGGTATTTGAGATAACCCATATCTTGTACCATTCTAATTTCGTGGAATAATGTACTCCACCTCAACAGCTTCCCATGCCTCATAATTGACAACTTGAACATAGGTCTCGAAATTATCAGCTCAACTTCGATAACCATCCATCCTTTAAAGCTTTGGTGGCTTATTTGGCGTTCCCATTTCATTCTTCAAATTGATATTCGTTAGTATTGGCGAAGGATTGGTCACAGAAGCATTCTTTTCTTCCATCGACGTATAAAAATCAAGAAAAAACAGCAGCTCTTGCGTATATGTTTAACCAGCGTATAAGTATAGTGTACGTATAAGTCTTAACAACGTGTAAGTCACTTATACGCTAACACAGGAACATATACAACGAAACAAGCTTCAACTTGAACCTATACGTGATATAAATACTTGTACGGTGAAAAATCTTCAACGTATAAACTAGTTAAAACCATATACTTAGAATTATGCTTATACAACAAGAAGGCTTATAAGGAGATCAGTAAAAGTTATACGCTGATAGGGACTGTTTCATTCATGATGACCGGAAACATGATGAAATGGATTGATTTGATGACTGATCCTTGCAGAAATGATTCTCAGCTAATAACGAATATGATTCCAGATTTAATTTGAAATTGATCCATAAACGAGTGAGAAATTGATGAATATGTGATGCTGATAAATGTTGACATTGTAAATCTTCAAACTGAAAGGATTTGATGTCCTTATTTAGTAAAGCTTCCTAGATTGAGTGACACAATCAATTGCGTTATAACAGCCGGAAAATCTCAGACTTAATGGCTTGTTGAAAAAGATTCATCATCATCTTTTCCATAAGAAATCTTGATTTCTCACCATTAGGCATTTGAGATAACCGTTAGCTTGTACCAATCTCACAACGTGGAACAACGTGCTCCACCTCAATAGCTTCCCATGCCTCATAATTGACAGCTTGAACATAGGTCTCTAACTTATCAGACCAACTTGGATAACCTTCCATCCTTTAAAGCTTTGGTGGCTTATTTGACGTTCCCATTTCATTCTCCAAATTGATATTCGGAAGTATTAGCGAAGGGTTGGTCACATAAGTATTCAATTCTTCCATCGACGCACAAAAATCAAGAAAAAACAGCAGCTCTTGCCTATATGTTTAACCAACGTATAAGTATAATAAACATATAAGTCTTAACAACGTGTAAGTCACTTATTCGCTAATACAGGAACATATACGCAGAATCAAGCTTCAACTTGATCTTATACGTGATATTAAAACTTGTATGGTGAACAATCATCAATGTACAACCCACTTAACACCATATAAGGAGAATTAAGCTTATACAACAAAAAGGTTTATACGGAGATCATCAAAAGTTATACGCTGATAGGGACTGTTTCACTAATGATGATCGGAAACATGATGAAATGGATTGATTTGATGAATGATCCTTGCAGAAATGATTCTTAGGTAATAACGAACATGATTCCTCATTTAATTTGAAATTGATCCATAAACGAGTGTGAAATTGATGAATAGGTGATGTTGGTAAACGTTGAGTTTGTAAAACTTAAAACAGAAATGATTTGATATCTTTACTTATTAAAGCTTCCTAGATTGAGTGACACGAGCTATTGTGTTATAATTGCCGAAAAATCTACGAATTAATGGCTTGTTGAAAAAGATTCATCATCTTCTTTTCCGTAAGAAATCTTGGTTTCTCACCTTTAGGTATTTGTTTGAGATAACGATTAGCTTGTACCATTATCATTTCTTGGAATAATGTACTCCACCTCAACAGCTTCCCATGCCTCATAATTGACAGCTTGATCGAAATTATCAGCCCAACTTGGATAACCTTCCATCCTTTAAAGCTTTGATGGCTTATTTGACGTTCCCATTTCATTCTCCAAATTGATAATCGGAAGTACTGGCGAAGGGTTGGTCACAGAAGTATTCAAAATTTTCATCGACGCACATAAATCAAGAAAAAACAGCGGCTCTTGCGTATATGTTTAACCAGCGTATAAGTATAGTGAACGTATAAGTCTTAACAACGTGTAAGTCATTTTTACGTTAATACAGGAACATGTATGACGAAACAAGCTTCAACTTGAACCTATACGTGAAATAAAAACTTGTACGGTGAAAAATCTTCAACGTATAAACTACTTAACACCATATACGGAGAATTAAGCTTATACAACAAGAAGGCATATACGGATATCAGTAAAAGTTATACGCTGATAGGGACTGTTTCTTCAAGATGATCGGAAACATGATGAAATGGATTGATTTGATGACTGATCCTTGCAGAAATGATTCTCAGGTAATAACGAATATGATTCCAGATTTAATTTTAAATGGATCCATAAACGAGTGAGAAATTGATGAATAAGTGATGTTGATAAATGTTGACATTGTAAATCTTCAAACTGAAGTGATTTGATGTCTTTATTTAGTAAAGCTTCCTAGATTGAGTGACACGAGCTATTGCGTTATAACAGCCGGAAAATCTCAGACTTAACGGCTTGTTGAAAAAGATTCATCATCATCTTTTCCATAAGAAATCTTGGTTTCTCACCTTTAGGCATTTGAGATAACCGTTAGCTTTTACCAATCTCATTATGTGGAATAATGTACTCCACCTCAATAGCTTCCCATGCCTCATAATTGACAGCTTGAACATAGGTCTCGAACTTATCAGACCAACTTGGATAACCTTCCATACTTTAAAGCTTTGGTGGCTTATTTGACGTTCCCATTTCATTCTCCAAATTGATATTCGGAAGTATTGGCGAAGGGTTAGTCACAGAAGCATTCAATTCTTCCATCGACGCACAAAAATCACAAAAAACAGCAGCTCTTGCGTATATGTTTAACCAGCGTATAAGTATAGTGAACGTATAAGTCTTAACAACGTGTAAGTCACTTAAAGGCTAATACAGGAACATATACGAAGAAACAAGCTTCAACTTGAATTATACGTGATATAAAAACTTGTACGGTGAACAATATTCAACGTATGACCTACTTAAAACCATATACGGATAATTAAGCTTATACAAGAAGAAGGCTTATACGGAGGTCATCAAAAGTTATACACTGATAGGGACTGTTTCAATGATGATGTTCATAAACATTATGAAATGGATTGATTTGATGAAGGATCCTTGTAGAAATGAACATTATTCCAGATTTAATTTGAAATTGATCCATAAATGAGTGAGTAATTGATGAATAAGTGATGTTGATAAACGTTGACTTGTAAATCTACAAACCGAAATGATTTGATGTCTTTATTTAGTAATGCTTCCTAGATTGAGTGATACGAGATATTCTGTTATAACATCCGGAAAATCTCAGACTTAATGACTGGTTGAAAAAGATTCATCATCAACTTTTCGGTAATAAATGTTGGTTTCTCACCTTTAGGTATTTGAGATAACCCATATCTTGTACCCTTCTAATTTCGTGGAATAATGTACTCCACCTAAACAGCTTCCCATGCCTCATAATTGACAACTTGAACATAGGTCTCGAAATTATCAGCTCAACTTCGATAACCATCCATCCTTTAAAGCTTCGGTGGCTTATTTGGCATTCCCATTTCATTCTTCAAATTGATGTTCGTTAGTATTGGCGAAGGATTGGTCACAGAAGCATTCTTTTCTTCCATCGACGTATAAAAATCAAGAAAAAACAGCAGCTCTTGCGTATATGTATAACCAGCGTATAAGTATAGTGTACGTATAAGTCTTAACAATGTGTAAGTTACTTATACGCTAACACAGGAACATATACAACGAAACAAGCTTTAACTTGAACCTATACGTGATATAAAAACTTGTACGGTGAAAAATCTTCAACGTATAAACTAGTTAAAACCATATACGGAGAATTATGCTTATACAACAAGAAGGCTTATACGGAGATCATCAAAAGTTATACACTGATAGGGACTATTTCATTCATGATAACCGGAAACATGATGAAATGGATTGATTTGATGACTGATCCTTGCAGAAATGATTCTCAGGTAATAACGAATATGATTTCAGATTTAATTTGAAATTGATCCATAAACGAGTGAGAAATTGATGAATATGTGATGCTGATAAATGTTGACATTGTAAATCTTCAAACTTAAATGATTTGATGTCCTTATTTAGTAAAGCTTCCTAGATTGAGTGACACGATCTATTGCGTTATAACAGCCGGAAAATCTCAGACTTAATGGCTTGTTGAAAAAGATTCATCATCATCTTTTCCATAAGAAATCTTGGTTTCTCACCATAAGGCATTTGAGATAACCGTTAGCTTGTACCAATCTCACTACGTGGAAAAACGTACACCACCTCAATAGCTTCCCATGCCTCATAATTGACAGCTTCAACATAGGTCTCGAACTTATCAGACCAACTTGGATAACCTTCCACCCTTTAAAGCTTTGGTGGCTTATTTGACGTTCCCATTTCATTCTCTAAATTGATATTCGGAAGTATTGGCGAAGGTTTGGTCATATAAGTATTCAATTCTTCCATCGACGCAAAAAAATCATGAAAAAACAGCAGCTCTTGCGTATATGTTTAACCAACGTATACGTATAATAAACATATAAGTCTTAACAACGTGTAAGTCACTTATACGCTAATACAGGAACATATACGCAGAATCAAGCTTCAACTTGATCTTATACGTGATATTAAAACTTGTACGGTGAACAATCATCAACGTACAACCCACTTAACACCATATACGGAGAATTAAGCTTATACAACAAGAAGGCTTATACGGAGATCATCAGAAGTTATACGCTGATAGGGACTGTTTCACTAATGATGATCGGAAACATGATGAAATGGATTGATTTGATGAATGATCCTTGCAGAAATGATTCTTAGGTAATAACGAACATGATTCCTCATTTAATTTGAAATTGATCCATAAACGAGTGTGAAATTGATGAATAGGTGATGTTGGTAAACGTTGAGTTTGTAAAACTTAAAACCGAAATGATTTGATGTCTTTACTTATTAAAGCTTCCTAGATTGAGTGACACGAGCTATTGTGTTATAATTGCCGAAAAATCTCCGACTTAATGGCTTGTTGAAAAAGATTCATCATCTTATTTTCCGTAAGAAATCTTGGTTTCTCACCTTTGGGTATTTATTTGAGATAACCGTTAGCTTGTACCATTCTCATTTCGTGGAATAATGTACTCCACCTCAACAGCTTCCCATGCCTCATAATTGACAGCTTGATCGAACTTATCAGCCCAACTTGGATAACCTTCCATCCTTTAAAGCTTTGATGGCTTATTTGATGTTCCCATTTCATTCTCCAAATTGATAATCGGAAGTATTGGCGAAGGGTTGGTCACAGAAGTATTCAATTCATTCATCGACGCACATAAATCAAGAAAAAACAGCGGCTCTTGCGTATATGTTTAACAAGCGTATAAGTATAGTGAACGTATAAGTCTTAACAACGTGTAAGTCATTTTTACGTTAATACAGGAACATGTATGCCGAAACAAGCTTCAACTTGAACCTATACGTGATATAATAACTTGTACGGTGAAAAATCTTCAACGTATAAACTACTTAACACCATATACGGAGAATTAAGCATATACAACAAGAAGGCATATACGGATATCAGTAAAAGTTATACGCTGATAGGGACTGTTTCATTCAAGATTATCGGAAACATGATGAAATGGATTGATTTGATGACTGATCCTTGCAGAAATGATTCTCAGGTAATAACGAATATGATTGAAGATTTAATTTGAAATTGATCCATAAACGAGTGAGAAATTGATGAATATGTTATGTTGATAAATGTTGACATTGTAAATCTTCAAACTGAAATGATTTGATGTCCTTATTTAGTAAAGCTTCCTAGATTGAGTGACAGGAGATATTGTGTTATAACATCCGGAAAATCTCAGACTTAATGGCTGGTCAAAAAAGATTCATCATCATCTTTTCCGTAAGAAATCTTGGTTTCTCACCTTTAGGTATTTGAGATAACCCAAATCTTGTACCATTCTTATTTTGTGGAATAATGTACTCCACCTCAACAGCTTGGATAACCTTCCATCCTTTAAAGCTTTGGTGGCTTATTTGACGTTCCCATTTCATTCTCCAAATTGATATTCGGAAGTATGGGCGAAGGGTTGGTCACAGAAGCATTCAATTCTTCCATCGACGCACAAAAATAAAGAAAAAACAGCATCTCCTGTGTATATGTTTAACCAAAGTATAAGTATAATAAACATATAAGTCTTAACAACGTGTAAGTCACTTATACGCTAATACAGGAACATATACGCAGAAACATGCTAAACTTGATCTTATTCATGATATTAAATCTTGTACGGTGAACAGTCATCAACGTATAACCCACTTAACACCATATACGGAGAATTAAGCATATACAGCAAGAAGGCTTATACGGAGATCATCAAAAGTTTAAGCTGATAGGGACTGTTTCACTGATGATGATCGGAAACATGATGAAATGGATTTATTTGATGAATGATCCTTGCAGAAATGATTCTTAGGTAATAACGAACATGATTCCTCATTTAATTTGAAATTGATCCATAAACGAGTGTGAAATTGATGAATAGGTGATGTTGATAAACGTTGAGTTTGTAAATCTTCAAACCGAAATGATTTGATGGCTTTATTTATTAAAGCTTCCTAGATTGAGTGACACGAGCTATTGTGTTATAAATGCCGAAAAATCTCCGACTTAATGGCTTGTTGAAAAAGATTCATCATCATCTTTTCCATAAGAAATCTTGGTTTCTCACCTTTAGGTATTTGAGATAACCGTTATCTTGTACCATTCTAACTTCGTGGGATAATGTACTCCACCTCAATAGCTTCCCATGCCTCATAATTGACAGCTTGAACATAGGTCTCGAACTTATCAGCCCAACTTGGATAACATTCCATCCTTTAAAGCTTCGGTGGCTTATTTGACGTTCCCATTTCATTCTTCAAATTGATATTCAGAAGTATTGGCGAAGGGTTAGTCACAGAAGCATTCAATTCTTCCATCGACGCACAATAATCACGAAAAAACAGCAGCTCTTGCGTATATGTTTAACCAGCGTATAAGTATAGTGAACGTATAAGTCTTAACAACGTGTAAGTCACTTAAAGGCTAATACATGAACAGATACGAAGAAACAAGCTTCAACTTGAACTTATACGTGATATAAAAACTTGTACGGTGAACAATATTCAACGTATAACCTACTTAAAACCATATACGGATAATTAAGCTTATACAACAAGAAGGCTTATAAGGAGATCATCAAAAGTTATACGTTGATAGGGACTATTTCACTGATGATGTTCGGAAACATTATGAAATGGATTGATTTGATGAATGATCCTTGCAGAAATGAACATTATTCCAGATTTAATTTGAAATTGATCCATAAATGAGTGAGTAATTAATGAATAAGTGATGTTGATAAACGTTGACTTGTAAATCTACAAACCGAAATGATTTGATGTCCTTATTTAGTAATGCTTCCTAGATTGAGTGATACGAGATATTCTGTTATAACATTCGGAAAATCTCTGACTTAATGACTGGTTGAAAAAGATTCATCATCAACTTTTCCGTAATAAATGTTGGTTTCTCACCTTTAGGTATTTGAGATAACCCATATCTTGTACCATTCTAATTTCCTGGAATAATGTACTCCACCTCAACAGCTTCCCATGCCTCATAATTGACAACTTGAACATAGGTCTCGAAATTATCAGCTCAACTTCGATAACCATCCATCCTTTAAAGCTTTGGTGGCTTATTTGGCGTTCCCATTTCATTCTTCAAATTGATATTCGTTAGTATTGGCGAAGGATTGGTCACAGAAGCATTCTTTTCATCCATCGACGTATAAAAATCAAGAAAAAACAGCAGCTCTTGCGTATATGTTTAACCAGCGTATAAGTATAGTGTACGTATAAGTCTTAACAACGTGTAAGTCACTTATACGCTAACACAGGAACATATACAACGAAACAAGCTTCAACTTGAACCTATACGTGATATAAATACTTGTACGGTGAAAAATCTTCAACGTATAAACTAGTTAAAACCATATACTTAGAATTATGCTTATACAACAAGAAGGCTTATAAGGAGATCAGTAAAAGTTATACGCTGATAGGGACTGTTTCATTCATGATGACCGGAAACATGATGAAATGGATTGATTTGATGACTGATCCTTGCAGAAATGATTCTCAGCTAATAACGAATATGATTCCAGATTTAATTTGAAATTGATCCATAAACGAGTGAGAAATTGATGAATAAGTGATGCTGATAAATGTTGACATTGTAAATCTTCAAACTGAAAGGATTTGATGTCCTTATTTAGTAAAGCTTCTAGATTGAGTGACACAATCAATTGCGTTATAACAGCCGGAAAATCTCAGACTTAATGGCTTGTTGAAAAAGATTCATCATCATCTTTTCCATAAGAAATCTTGGTTTCTCACCATTAGGCATTTGAGATAACCGTTAGCTTGTACCAATCTCACAACGTGGAACAACATACTCCACCTCAATAGCTTCCCATGCCTCATAATTGACAGCTTGAACATAGGTCTCTAACTTATCAGACCAACTTGGATAACCTTCCATCCTTTAAAGCTTTGGTGGCTTATTTGACGTTCCCATTTCATTCTCCAAATTGATATTCGGAAGTATTAGCGAAGGGTTGGTCACATAAGTATTCAATTCTTCCATCGACGCACAAAAATCAAGAAAAAACAGCAGCTCTTGCGTATATGTTTAACCAACGTATAAGTATAATAAACATATAAGTCTTAACAACGTGTAAGTCACTTATTCGCTAATACAGGAACATATACGCAGAATCAAGCTTCAACTTGATCTTATACGTGATATTAAAACTTGTATGGTGAACAATCATCAACGTACAACCCACTTAACACCATATAAGGAGAATTAAGCTTATACAACAAAAAGGTTTATACGGAGATCATCAAAAGTTATACGCTGATAGGGACTGTTTCACTAATGATGATCGGAAACATGATGAAATGGATTTATTTGATGAATGATCCTTGCAGAAATGATTCTTAGGTAATAACGAACATGATTCCTCATTTAATTTGAAATTGATCCATAAACGAGTGTGAAATTGATGAATAGGTGATGTTGGTAAACGTTGAGTTTGTAAAACTTAAAACAGAAATGATTTGATATCTTTACTTATTAAAGCTTCCTAGATTGAGTGACACGAGCTATTGTGTTATAATTGCCGAAAAATCTACAAATTAATGGCTTGTTGAAAAAGATTCATCATCTTCATTTCCGTAAGAAATCTTGGTTTCTCACCTTTAGGTATTTGTTTGAGATAACGATTAGCTTGTACCATTATCATTTCTTGGAATAATGTACTCCACCTCAACATCTTCCCATGCCTCATAATTGACAGCTTGATCGAACTTATCAGCCCAACTTGGATAACCTTCCATCCTTTAAAGCTTTGATGGCTTATTTGACGTTCCCATTTCATTCTCCAAATTGATAATCGGAAGTACTGGCGAAGGGTTGGTCACAGAAGTATTCAAATTTTTCATCGACGCACATAAATCAAGAAAAAACAGCGGCTCTTGCGTATATGTTTAACCAGCGTATAAGTATAGTGAACGTATAAGTCTTAACAACGTGTAAGTCATTTTTACGTTAATACAGGAACATGTATGACGAAACAAGCTTCAACTTGAACCTATACGTGAAATAAAAACTTGTACGGTGAAAAATCTTCAACGTATAAACTACTTAACACCATATACGGAGAATTAAGCTTATACAACAAGAAGGCATATACGGATATCAGTAAAAGTTATACGCTGATAGGGACTGTTTCTTCAAGATGATCGGAAACATGATGAAATGGATTGATTTGATGACTGATCCTTGCAGAAATGATTCTCAGGTAATAACGAATATGATTCCAGATTTAATTTTAAATGGATCCATAAACGAGTGAGAAATTGATGAATATGTGATGTTGATAAATGTTGACATTGTAAATCTTCAAACTGAAGTGATTTGATGTCTTTATTTAGTAAAGCTTCCTAGATTGAGTGACACGAGCTATTGCGTTATAACAGCCGGAAAATCTCAGACTTAATGGCTTGTTGAAAAAGATTCATCATCATCTTTTCCATAAGAAATCTTGGTTTCTCACCTTTAGGCATTTGAGATAACCGTTAGCTTTTACCAATCTCATTATGTGGAATAATGTACTCCACCTCAATAGCTTCCCATGCCTCATAATTGACAGCTTGAACATAGGTCTCGAACTTATCAGACCAACTTGGATAACCTTCCATACTTTAAAGCTTTGGTGGCTTATTTGACATTCCCATTTCATTCTCCAAATTGATATTCGGAAGTATTGGCGAAGGGTTGGTCACATAAGCATTCAATTCTTCCCTCGACGCACAAAAATCAAGAAAAAACAGCAGCTCTTGCGTATAGGTCTAAACAGCGTATACGTATAATAAACATATAAGTCTTAACAACGTGTAAGTCACTTATACGCTAATATAGGAACATATACGACGAAACAAGCTTCAACTTCAACCTATACGTGATATTAAAACCTGTACGGTGAACAATCTTCAACGTATTAACTACATAACCCCATATACGGAGAATTAAGCTTATACAACAAGAAGGCTTATACGGAGATCATCAAAAGTTATACGCTGATAGGGACTGTTTCACTGATGATTATCGGAAACATGATGAAATGGATTGATTTGATGAATGATCCTTGCAGAAATGATTCTTTGGTAATAACGAGTATGATTCCTCATTTAATTTTAAATTGATCCATAAACGAGTGTGAAATTGATGAATGGGTTATGTTGGTAAACGTTGAGTTTGTAAATCTTAAAACCGAAATGATTTGATGTCTTTATTTATTAAAGCTTCCTAGATTGAGTGACACGAGCTATTGTGTTATAATTGCCGAAAAATCTCTGAATTAATGGCTTGTTGAAAAAGATTCATCATCTTCTTTTCCGTAAGAAATCTTGGTTTCTCACCTTTAGGTATTTATTAGAGATAACCATTAGCTTGTACCATTCTCATTTCGTGGAATAATGTACTCCACCTCAACAGCTTCCCACGCCTCATAATTGACAGCTTGATCGAACTTATCAGCCCAACCTGGATAACCTTCCATCCTTTAAAGCTTCGGTGGCGTATTTGACGTTCCCATTTCATCCTCCAATTTAATATTCGTAAGTATTTGCAAAGGGTTGGTCATAGAAGCATTCAATTATTCCATCGACGCACAAAAATCAAGAAATATAGCAGCTCTTGCGTATATGTTAAACCAACGTATATGTACAGTAAACGTATAAGTCTTAACAACGTGTAAGTCACTTATACGCTAATACAGGAACATATACGCAGAAACAAGCTTCAACTTGATCTTATACGTGATATAAAACCTTGTACGGTGAACAATCTTCAACATATAAATTACTTAACACCATATACGAAGAATTAAGCTTATACAACAAGAAGACTTAAACGGAGATCATCAAAAGTTATACGCTGATAGGGACTGTTTCACTGATGATGATCGAAAACATGATGAAATGGATTGATTTGATGAATGATCCTCGTAGAAATGATTCTCAGGTAATAACGAATATGATTCCAGATTTTATTTGAAATTGATCCATAAACGAGTGAGAAATTGATGAATATGTGATGTTGATAAATGTTGACATTGTAAATCCTCAAACTGAAGTGATTTGATGTCTTTATTTAGTAAAGCTTCCTAGATTGAGTGACACGAGCTATTGCGTTATAACAGACGGAAAATCTCAGACTTAATGGCTTGTTGAAAAAGATTCATCATGTCACACTCCGACTAGGTAGTTGCGGAAGCGTAATACGGGAATGTAACAGATAACATTGGTATCAACTACATTGTTTATAAAGAAATTCATAAACTAATTTACATCATATTACATTGGTAGGTACTATGTTTACAAACTAGGTGAAAAACACATAACCGGTTTACGAGCTTCTTATTCAGTATTATACGGGAATGTAACAGATAACATTGGTATCAACTACATTGTTTATAAAGAAATTCATAAACTAATTTACATCATATTACATTGGTAGGTACTATGTTTACAAACTAGGTGAAAAACACATAACCGGTTTACGAGCTTCTTATTCAGTATTATATCAGCGTCTATTCACAGCTATTCAACTTTCTTTCTAACACCAAGCATGTAAGCAAATCATTCCACTTTTGCTTTACCTGAAAAGCATGTTAAAACGGGTCAACTACGTCTAGTTGGTGAGTTTCAAGTTTCAAGAGTGTCAATGAAATCAGTACACGAGTTCGTAAAGTTTACAGTGTGTATGTATATATGTATGTGTATGATGTATTATACTAAGCCACAAGTGAAACCGAAACGAGCTAAAACACATGGCCTCCACTGCCCATGCACTCCCGTTGGCATTTAACAGCCACTTTGCCCCAAGTATGTACTATGTCTAACACCACATAGCAGTATGTAAAAATACAATGACAATGTGCAACTTGGTTTACATATGTTCCGGCAGTATGTAAACATGCTTTTCACCCCAAAAGTTCGTAAAACAGTTTAGAAAGTGGGGGTCGTGAAACTCACCTTATCGTAGTTCGCACGGAAATTACGTATCAATAAGTCAGATGCCTCGTTTATAGCCTGATTCCTATAAACGGTGTCGTATCGTTAATACTAGTACAGTGTTCAAGCTAAGTCGGGTTGTATAGATAATCTGGGTATAGCTGTTAGGCCCAGAACATGACCATAGTCTTAGATTGTGACGTTGTATACTATGAAATGTTTAAAACTGGATTTGGCTCAGTTTCACCGTTTCCCGAGCCTAGCCCAGTTGATTGTTTATACGCTTCGAGATTAGGTAAGATCACATAAACTTAAGTAAATATATTGATTGATAAAATGATTTGATTTATGAAAGAATTTTAAGGTTTCGGTGTCTGGTTTGATCGCAGGGTTCGTTTCCGTTTTCACACGGGTTTGATTATACAAAACGCGCACAATCCACCCGAATTGTCCGGAATTCTCGTAAAAAATTCGTTTTTATCAATATCATTCAAAAATATGATATTTGACCACTTTTGACATTTTGACATACCAGTCAGTCCGTTAAACACAAAACTGCCGGTTTCGTTAAAACAATTATAATTTAAATCTTTGATTAATCATAACTAAATATGTACTTATATATAAATTATGTAAATTTTTGTAAAAATACATTAAGACATGGAGAATTTTATAAAAATATTTTCAGAAATTTTATGATTAATTGTTTATTTATAAAAATTCATTTAATAGGTTATAATCGTGTAATAAATGGCCCGTTTATATCAAACGACCTCCGAAAAATCCGATAATTTTTACAAATGGCCACAATGTTATTACATAGCCCCTGCAAAATCTCCAGAACCTAACTCTTTTGACAAAATGCCTTTTTGTGCGTTTTTCGGCTGTTAAAATTCGGTTAAACCATGATTGCACAAACCATACTTAGGCATTTCCAATGATTCCCAAACTTTACCAGTGATCTTACCATCACATATTAAACTCCAAAACCAAGTTTCAGAATTTTTCAATATGTTTAGCTATTTTTCCCAAATAAACGCTCATAAACGGAAATAAATTCACCAAATATTCTCCGTTTATCGAAAAATTACCAAATTTGAACAGGGACTCATTAATATGATCCCTAATGTCCCTGCAAGTTTTCACAAGCTAACAACAAGCACGTCACAACCTAATACTAAACAGCCCCTAAACGAGTGTTACGGGTTTACCTTGTTGGTTTTCGATGAATTTTGCTAGCTTAAACGACTCTCCGGGTCTCGGGTTGCAAACTCGGTATATCTACATATCATATAACATCAAACCAAGCATAAATCATCCATGTAACAGCCTTGATAATTAGGGTTTCGGTTTTGGGTTCAAATCGAACTTTCTAACCGTAAAAATGCCGTTTCAACCCCTTAATCCGTGTTTATGGCCAAATAAGATTATATTTCTGGTTTGAAACTGTTATTAGCATCAAAATATATTTTTGGATGATTTTAAAGAGTTTTACATGGTTAACTATGATTTTTAACAATTAAAACATGTTTATATGTTATTAAACTTAATGAAATCAAGTTAAAAATGATGAAATGATCAAAATACCTAGAGTTTTGAAGGAGAGTTGATAGAGCAGAAGTTGGAGCTGCTTTGGAGATGGTGTGGTTTGAAAATGATGTGTTTAGGAGTCTTACACAAGAAGTTATACAAAAATGGGGGTGGGGTACCCTACTTTGCGGCCGGAAGAATGTATGGGCCCAATTTGGGCCCATTTTGACCCAATAATCTAATTCTAATGGCCCAAACATGAAAAGCCCAGTCCAAATTTAGTTCGGGTTCGGTTTTTCGCAAGAAAATTAATTCGGGTGTGAGAAATAGCGAAAAAACGAGTGTTTTTCAGCTTATTTTTGTAAAATAAGAAAAACGTACTGACTCGTTGTAAAATTCCAAAATATTTTCACGGATTGCTTAGAACATGTCATATAAGTGTTTTATAAATCTTTTTCGGCTTAACGGATGCTACAATGCTCGTTTTGATATTAACGATTGCGTTTAAGCTTATAGCGTATCGATAAACGAAACCTTTTTAGTTTAAAGAGTTTTAAACGTACTGGGGCCTAAATATCAATACGTTAGCCTCTATAACATATATATAACTCGTATATGACCCCTCAGTATGTATACGGGTCATAATTAGTATCGGTCGGTTACTCGTTTAAGCACTACGAATTAACCGATCTATCGTTTACTTGTTACGTAATGAATATAGTGTACCTCGTTTTATCGCGAATGTCACATTCTCCCCCCGTTAAGAAATTTCGTCCTCGAAATTTAATGTGTCATCGGTTTTCTTTTTAGGGAACAGGTGTGGGTATTTCTTTCGGAATTCGTTCTTTCGTTCCCAAGTATATTCGGGTCCTTGTTTTGAATTCCACCTAACTTTTACCAATGAAATTTTGTTGTGTCGTAACTGTTTCGTTTTCCCGTCTACAATTACTACCGGTTCCTCTACGAAGTTGAGCTTTTCGTTGATCTGAACATCTTCCAGTGGTACTATTGTCGTTTCATCAGTCAAACACTTTTTCAGATTCGATACATGAAACACGTCATGAATAGTGCTCAGTTCTAAGGGTAGTTTTAGTCGGTAAGCTACGGGACCAATTTTTGCGACAATCTCAAAAGGTCCGATGTATCTCGGGGCTAGTTTACCAGTCTTTCCAAATCTTATAACACCCTTCCATGGCGATACTTTTAAAAATACCTTAACACCTATTTCAAAAGATAACGGTTTTCTGCGAACATCGGCATAACTCTTTTGTCGGTCACGGGCAGCTTTCAATTTTTGTTTAACCTGGTGAATCTTATCGGTGGTTTCCTGAATTAAATCGGATCTTGAAATTTGAGTATCACCCACTTCTGTCCAACATAGTGGTGATCTACATTTTCGCCCGTATAGAGCTTCATAAGGTGCTGCTTGTATACTACTGTGATAACTGTTATTGTAAGAGAATTCAATGAGCGGGAGGTGTTGATCCCAATTCCCTTTCAAGTCCAGTACACAAGCACGAAGTAAATCTTCTAAGGTTTGGATGGTTCGTTCGGATTGACCATCAGTTTGAGGATGGTAAGCCATACTTAGGTCGATTCGGGTTCCCAAGGCTTCTTGTACTGCTTGCCAGAAATGTGAAGTAAAGTGACTGTCTCGATCGGAAATAATTGAAAGAGGTACTACGTGTCGAGATACTATTTCATCGATGTAAATTTGAGCGAGTTTTTCGGTGGTGTAGTTGTTACGGATGGGAATAAAGTGTGCGGATTTGGTTAATCGGTCCACAATTACCCAAATTGCGTTGTGTCCTCGAGAGGTTTTAGGAAGGTGTGTCACAAAGTCCATGGTAATTTGTTCCCATTTCCATTGTGGGATTTCGGGTTGTTGTAACATTCCCGAAGGTTTTTGATATTCCGCCTTTACCCTTGCACATGTTGCACATTTACTTACATACACGGCTATATTCTTTTTCATACCAGGCCACCAGTAAAATTCTTTAACATCCTTATACATCTTATCAGTACCTGGATGAATAGAATATTTGGATTTGTGTGCTTCATCAAGAATCAACTTTCGGAATTTATGAAGTGTTGGAATCCAGACCCGGTTTTTGTAATAATATACTTCATCAATTTTCTTCTCAAAATTCCTTTCATTTCCATGTAGTTCTTCTTTTTCTAGCTGATCTGCCTTCAAGGCCTCATCTTGTGCAACGCGAACTTGTTCGGTTAGGCTACTTTGAACAATCATTCCGAGTGCTCGTACCCTTAATGGTCTGATTCTGTCTTTTCAGCTTAATGCATCGGCTACTACGTTGGCCTTACCCGGATGGTATTTAATCTCACAATCATAATCATTTAACAGTTCTACCCATCTCCTTTGTCTCATGTTTAGCTCTTTCTGATCGAATATGTGTTGTAGGCTTTTGTGATCAGTATAGATGGTACATTTAGTGCCATACAAGTAATGTCTCCAAATCTTCAATGCAAAGATAACTGCTCCCAATTCCAAATCATGGGTCGTATAATTCTTTTCATGTACTTTTAATTGTCGGGAAGCATATGCTATTACTTTCTTTCTTTGCATCAGTACGCATCCTAAACCTTTACAAGATGCGTCACAATATACCACCAATTCATCAGTTCCATCTGGAAGGCTTAATATTGGAGCCTCACATAACTTCTGTTTTAACGTTTGGAAGGCCATTTCTTGTTCTTCTCCCCATTCATATGCTCGATCTTTTTGAGTTAGGAGGGTTAGAGGTTGTGCAATACTTGAAAAGTTTTCAATGAATCTTCTATAATACCCGGCTAGTCCTAAGAATTGACGAATTTCTCTTGGTGACTTAGGCACTTGCCAATTCTTAATGGCTTCAATTTTACTTGGGTCTACTTGGATCCCTTGATGGTTCACAATGTGTCCCAAAAACTGTACTTCTTGTAGCCAAAACTCACATTTGGACAACTTTGCGTATAACTTCTCTTGCCTCAATAATTTTAAGATTTCCCGCAAATGTTGTTCGTGTTCCTCCTTACTTCTCGAATATATCAAAATGTCATCGATAAACACTATCACAAACTTGTTAAGGGAAGGTTTGCAAACTCGGTTCATGAGGTCCATAAACACTGCAGGTGCATTTGTCAACCCAAACGGCATAACCAAAAATTCATAGTGACCATACCGAGTTCGGAAAGCTGTTTTTGGTACGTCTTCTTCCTGAATTCTTACTTGATGATAACCAGATCTAAGATCAATTTTTGAAAAATACTTCGCACCTTGGAGCTGATCAAACAAGTCATCAATTCGAGGTAAGGGGTATCTATTCTTTATAGTCACTTTATTCAATTCCCGGTAATCAATACACATTCGAAAACTCCCATCTTTCTTCTTTACAAATAACACTGGTGCTCCCCACGGTGAGTAACTAGGGCGAATAAAACCCCTGTCCAGTAATTCTTGTAACTGGTTGGACAGTTCTTGCATTTCAGAAGGTGCAAGTCTATAAGGTGCCTTAGCAATGGGTGCTGCTCCCGGTATCAAGTCAATACGGAATTCAACTTGTCGGGTCGGTGGTAAACCAAGCAACTCATCGGGAAATACATCTGAATACTCGTGTACCACTGGGATGTCTTCCATTCATTTTTCCTCGGGTTCCTTAACTGTTACGCTCGCCAAGTATAAAGTACAACCTTGGCGTAAATATCTCAATGCCTTATGTTGAGATATGAGAGGCAGTACCGTACCAGATTTCTCACCTTGAACAATCATCGCCTCATCATTCGGAAGAAGTATCCTAACGGTCTTATCCTTACAGACAATTTCAGCTTTATACTTAGCTAGCCAGTCCATACCGACTATAACATCGAAACTTCCCAATTCCACTGGAAGTAAATCAATAAGGAATGGGTGGTCGTTTAGGATAAGGGAACAGTCTCGGACTATTCGGTTAACAAGTATAGACTTACCGTTAGCGAGTTCTATAGTATATGGTTTTGTTAGTTCACTAACCGGCATATTTTCTAAAGGTAAGAAATTAACAGATACGAAACTTCTATCGGCGCCCGTATCAAACAAAACTGAAGCATACTGACCCGAAACTAAGAATGTACCTGTCATCACATTTGGATCATGACGCGCTTCACCCGGTCCTAATACAAACGCGCGTCCCCTAGCTGCATTGGAGGTTGATGCTTGTGCTTGGTTCTGCCTTCTCACTGTACCCGGGTTCAAATTGGGGCAGTATCTTCGAAAGTGTTCCGTACTGCCACATTCATAGCAGGCACGGAGGTTCGTGGTAGGTGGGGTTTGTTGGTTGAGTTGTGGGCGGGTTGGTTGAAGTCGAGGGAGTTGAGTTGATTGCGGTGGACGGTTAACAGTGTTGGTGGGGGTTCTACAGTTGGGGGCATAGTGTCCCGTTCTTCCACACTTTTGACAAATGATCGGTTTGCAATCACCCACATGATGAAAGTTACATCTTCTGCACTTCGGTAACGTCCCTTTATAGGTCTCTTGTTTTACATTAGAACTGGTCATGGCATAACTTCGGGTATTCGGACGAGCCCGCTTGTTTTGAGGGTTTCCTTGCATTCTTGTCCCATAATCAGTTCGTTTTAAACTTGTTGTTTCACCTGGCATCCTTATCACTCCACTTCTCATCAGATCAAAAGTAACGACACCCGTTTGAGATACAGCACTTTCTAATGTCGGGTGGGCAACTGAATTCACTATACTTCTCACAGCAGGGGTCAGTCCCCAGATATAACGTTCAATTCGCTTCGCTTCCGGTGTAACTAACCATGGAACTAAGCGGGACAGTTCGTTAAAATGATTCGTGTATCCCACATGGTCTGCTCCTTTCATTTCCAGATTCCATAACTCGTGTTCCAACCTCTGAATCTCGCTTTTAGGACAAAAATGCTCTAGCATGAGGGTTTTTAATTCAGTCCATGACATACGATTAATAGCATCTTGTCCCCTTATTTGGACTACCGTGTTCCACCACATCAACGCTTGGTCTAGAAACATACTGGTAGCAAATTTGACCACGCGGTTCGGTGGACACTCACTGATATTAATTACTGATTCGGTCTTTTCAATCCATTTGACCAGTCCGCTAGGTCCTTCAATACCCTTAAACTCAATCGGTTTACATGATGTAAATTGTTTGTATGAGTACTCCTGACGCGGGGGTTCTCGGTTATTATTATTATTATTATCAGTATTGGTCCGAGTATTATCATTATTAGTTGTGTTAACAACCGGTACAGGGTTCGGGATATTATCAGGGTGCACAACAGGTTCTGGGTTCCCAGTGACATTCATAGTTGGGAGAGTGTTATTATTATTTATGACATTATCAGTATTCACCGAGGTAGTAACACCCGGGGCTACATTAGTGTCCGGCGGAGGTGTATTAACCGTGGCCGTGGTGGTGCGTTGATTAACAGTATTGTTAGCACGTATGCCTGTAGTGACTTGTGTTACAATTGTTGGTATCACTGCTTGTAGTTGACGAGCAATCATTGCGGCCACTTCCGCCTCAGACAAGGGGTTTGCTTTCTTCGGGGCCATTCTATAAAATAATCATTATCGTTTCACTATGATCAATACAACTTTACAATATTACAATTTCACAACACATAACTATGCCAAAGAAAACACGTTTGTATTAATTATAATCATTACTGTACATATGCATCCAAAATTAGCGCATAGGCTTAACCTGGTATAGGCCAGCGCTTGTATATGCGTATCAAAATTTGTCACTAAGTGACATGTAAACTTAACCCGATAAGGGCTAGTGCTTGAAATAGTACTAAACCACAAACAACTCCCAAGTCAGCCCAACACGCTGTAACAAAATGTTGCTTGGGATATCAAAAGACTATATACATAAGACTAGACTACTATGTCCTATCCATTCTTTGTAACATGAAGCCACAACCAAACAACAGCAGCCACTAGGGCCGCATTAACCGCTAAGCATACCCCCAGTAGTATCATTGCTCGATCCTGACGCCCGTGGCTGTGAGCACTGGATCTTTGCACAATTCTGATTTCTTGCTGCATGTACCGCATGTGATCTTGCATATCATGTCTATGCTGGTTTAGGTTATTTATAGAATGTGATTGTTCTAAAAGCTGATCAGTTGCTAAACCAAACCATGCTGAATCAGAATGACGAGGTGGCTCGGGTACCGGGGCGGGTAAACCCCAAGTAGGAATAGGTATCTCAGTGACTTGGACACGTGATGTTTCTCCCCTATGGTATGTAGATCGAGGTGGGGGAGAGGTGTGCTCAGGTGGACGCACTGAAATGCTAGCGGTCTGACGGTTTCTAATAGTGGGTGGGGGTACTGGTGTAGGCTGTACAGGTGGAGTAGGGGATCTGGGTGCTCTAACAGGTGAATGATAAGCACTAGTAGCTCCCTGTCCTGCAACATTCCTAGGGGATTCCCTAGGGGGATAGGTGTCACAACGGTAACCCGATAAGTCGGGTTGATCTGAAGGTACCTCGTGAGGAATTACCGCATCTGCACCTTCTTCCATTTCCTCTGCTTCCTCCCCAGTTTCCTCTTCCGGATCCTCCTCCTCCTCCTCAGGCCCTGTTGGTAGGGTATTAGGTAAACGATCAGTAGATCTTGACATATTCCTGCACAATGGTTAGTAATAAGAATAATATCCTTCTATATTAATCATAGTAAAATACATGTAGGTATTTATACACATAAGCACAAATAATCGTTTATATACACAAATATTTATTTATTATTATATTTTATACACGTATGTTGCTGTTTTTACCTATTCGATTGTTTATCGACTTCTTCTCGAATTTCCTCGTACAAACAAGTCTGTTATTACGTTCCGGACCATAATAACCCACTTGTCCATTCGCGTTCATCACGAGAATCATTCGTGTATATTATTTAATATTATTTTATTCCCAGAGTTAATCGAGCCTACGGTTATCTTAGGGTATCCTAAGGGACATCCTAATTCTTTATAACCAATGGCTCTGATACCAACTTCTGTCACACCCCGACTAGGTAGTTGCGGAAGCGTAATACGGGAATGTAACAGATAACACTGGTATCAACTACATTGTTTATAAAGAAATTCATAAACTAATTTACATCATATTACATTGGTAGGTACTATGTTTACAAACTAGGTGAAAAACACATAACCGGTTTACGAGCTTCTTATTCAGTATTATATTAGCGTCTATTCACAGCTATTCAACTTTCCTTCTAACACCAAGCATGTAAGCAAATCATTCCACTTTTGCTTTACCTGAAAAGCCTGTTAAAACGGGTCAACTACGTCTAGTTGGTGAGTTTCAAGTTTCACGAGTGTCAATGAAATCAGTACACGAGTTCGTAAAGTTTACAGTGTGTATGTATTTATGTATGTGTATGATGTACTATACTAAGCCACAAGTGAAACCGAAACGAGCTAAAACACATGGCTTCCACTGCCCATGCACTCCCGTTGGCATTTAACAGCCACTTTGCCCCAAGTATGTACTATGTCTAACACCACATAGCAGTATGTAAAAATATAATGACAATGTGCAACTGGGTTTACATATGTTCCGGCATACCCCTCCGGCTCTGTCAGTTGGGTTTGTCAAACCGATAGTACTATCCACACGTCACCGGCACGAAGTTAATCACTTGTGTTTGTGGGGACTTGTCAAGTGTTAGTACTTAGATAATCCACATCATCACACGTTTTCAAGTATATCAGTATATGTAAACATGCTTTTCACCCCAAAAGTTCGTAAAACAGTTTAGAAAGTGGGGGTCGTGAAACTCACCTTATCGTAGTTCGCACGGAAATTACGTATCAATAAGTCAGATGCCTCGTTTATAGCCTGATTCCTATAAACAGTGTCGTATCGTTAATACTAGTACAGTTTTCAAGCTAAGTCGGGTTGTATAGATAATCTGGGTATAGCTGTTAGGCCCAGAACATGACCGTAGTCTTAGATTGTGACGTTGTATACTATGAAATGTTTAAAACTGGATTTGGCTCAGTTTCACCGTTTCCCGAGCCTAGCCCAGTTGATTGTTTATACGCTTCGGGATTAGGTAAGATTACATAAACTTAAGTAAATATATTGATTGATAAAATGATTTGATTTATGAAAGAATTTTAAGGTTTCGGTGTCTGGTTTGATCGCAGGGTTCGTTTCCGTTTTCACACGGGTTTGATTATACAAAACGCGCACAATCCACCCGAATTGTCCGGAATTCTCGTAAAAATTTCGTTTTTATCAATATCATTCAAAAATATGATATTTGACCACTTTTGACATTTTGACATACCAGTCAGTCCGTTAAACACAAAACTGCCGGTTTCGTTAAAACAATTATAATTTAAATCTTTGATTAATCATAACTAAATATGTACTTATATATAAATTATGTAAATTTTTGTAAAAATACATTAAGACATGGAGAATTTTATAAAAATATTTTCAGAAATTTTATGATTAATTATTTATTTATAAAAATTCATTTAATAGGTTATAATCGTGTAATAAATGGCCCGTTTATATCAAACGATCTCCGAAAAATCCGATAATTTTTACAAATGGCCACAATGTTATTACATAGCCCCTGCAAAATCTCCAGAACCTAACTCTTTTGAAAAAATGCCTTTTTGTGCGTTTTTCGGCTGTTAAAATTCGGTTAAACCATGATTGCACAAACCATACTTAGGCATTTCCACTGATTCCCAAACTTTACCAGTGATCTTACCATCACATATTAAACTCCAAAACCAAGTTTCAGAATTTTTCAATATGTTTAGCTATTTTTCCCAAATAAACGATCATAAACGGAAATAAATTCACCAAATATTCTCCGTTTATCGAAAAATTACCAAATTTGAACAGGGACTCATTAATATGATCCCTAATGTCCCTACAAGTTTTCACAAGCTAACAACAAGCACGTCATAACCTAATACTAAACAGCCCCTAAACGAGTGTTACGGGTTTACCTTGTTAGTTTTCGATGAATTTTGCTAGCTTAAACGACTCTCCGGGTCTCGGGTTGCAAACTCAGTATATCTACATATCATATAACATCAAACCAAGCATAAATCATCCATGTAACAGCCATGATAATTAGGGTTTCGGTTTTGGGTTCAAATCGAACTTTCTAACCGTAAAAATGCCGTTTCAACCCCTTAATCCGTGTTTATGGCCAAAAAAGATTATATTTCTGGTTTGAAACTGTTATTAGCAACAAAATATATTTTTGGATGATTTTAAAGAGTTTTACATGGTTAACTATGATTTTTAACAATTAAAACATGTTTATATGTTATTAAACTTAATGAAATCAAGTTAAAAATGATGAAATGATCAAAATACCTAGAGTTTTGAAGGAGAGTTGATAGAGCAGAAGTTGGAGCTGCTTTGGAGATGGTGTGGTTTGAAAATGATGTGTTTAGGAGTCTTACACAAGAAGTTATACAAAAATGGGGGTGGGGTACCCTACTTTGCGGCCGGAAGAATGTATGGGCCCAATTTGGGCCCATTTTGACCCAATAATCTAATTCTAATGGCCCAAACATGAAAAGCCCAGTCCAAATTTAGTTCGGGTTCGGTTTTTCGCAAGAAAATTAATTCGGGTGTGAGAAATAGCGAAAAAACGAGTGTTTTTCAGCTTATTTTTGTAAAATAAGAAAAACGTACTGACTCGTTGTAAAATTCCAAAATATTTTCACGGATTGCTTAGAACATGTCATATAAGTGTTTTATAAATCTTTTTCGGCTTAACGGATGCTACAATGCTCGTTTTGATATTAACGATTGCGTTTAAGCTTATAGCGTATCGATAAACGAAACCTTTTTCGTTTAAAGAGTTTTAAACGTACTGGGGCCTAAATATCAATACGTTAGCCTCTATAACATATATATAACTCGTATATGACCCCTCAGTATGTATACGGGTCATAATTAGTATCGGTCGGTTACTCGTTTAAGCACTACGAATTAACCGATCTATCGTTTACTTGTTACGTAATGAATATAGTGTATCTCGTTTTATCGCGAATGTCACACATCATCATCTTTTCCATAAGAAATCTTTGTTTCTCACCTTTAGTCATTTGAGATAACCGTTAGCTTGTGCCAATCTCATTATGTGGAATAATGTATTCCACCTCAATAGCTTCCCATGCCTCATAATTGACAGCTTGAACATAGGTCTCGAACTTTTCAGACCAACTTGGATAACCTTCCATCCTTTAAAGCTTTGGTGTCTTATTTGACGTTCCTATTTCATTCTCCAAATTGATATTCGGAAGTATTGGCGAAGGGTTGGTCACATAAGCATTCAATTCTTCCATCGACGCACAAAAATCAAGAAAAAACAGCAGCTCTTGCGTATATCTTTAAACAGCGTATAAGTATAATAAACATAGAAGTCTTAACAACGTGTAAGTCACTTATACGCTAATATAGGAACATATACGAGGAAAAAAGCTTCAACTAGAACCTATACGTGATATTAAAACCTGTACGGTGAACAATCTTCAACGTATTAACTACGTAACACCATATACGGAGAATTAAGCTTATACAAAAAGAAGGCTTATACGGAGATCATCAAAAGTTATACACTGATAGGGACTGTTTCACTGATGATTATCGGAAACATGATGAAATGGATTGATTTGATGAATGATCCATTGCAGAAATGATTCTTAGGTAATAACGAGCATGATTCCTCATTTAATTTTAAATTGATCCATAAACGAGTGTGAAATTGATGAATAGGTGATGTTGGTAAACGTTGAATTTGTAAATCATAAAACCAAATGATTTGATGTCTTTATTTATTAAAGTTTCCTAGATTGAGTGACACGAGCTATTGTGTTATAATTGCCGAAAAATCTCCGACTTAATGGCTTGTTGAAAAAGATTCATCATCTTCTTTTTCGTAAGAAATCTTGGTTTCTCACCTTTAGGTATTTATTAGAGATAACCGTTAGGTTGTACCATTCTCATTTCGTGGAATAATGTACTCCACCTCAATAGCTTCCCATGCCTCATAATTGACAGCTTGATCGAACTTATCAGCCCAACTTGGATAACCTTCCATCCTTTAAAGCTTCGGTGGCTTATTTGACGTTCCCATTTCATCCTCCAATTTAATATTCGTAAGTATTTGCAAAGGGTTGGTCATAGAAGCATTCAATTCTTCCATCGACGCACAAAAATCAAGAAAATATAGCAACTCTTGCGTATATGTTAAACCAACTTATATGTATAGTAATCGTATAAGGCTTAACAACGTGTAAGTCACTTATACGCTAATACAGGAACATATACGCAGAAACAAGCTTCAACTAGATCTTATACGTGATATAAAAACTTTTACGGTGAACAATCTTCAATGTATAAACTACTTAACACCATACACGGAGAATTAAGCTTATACAACAAGACTGCTTATACGGAGATCATCAAAAGTTATACGCTGATAGGGACTGTTTCGCCGATGATGATCGAAAACATGATGAAATGGATTGATTTGATGAATGATCCTCGCAGAAATGATTCTCAGGTAATAACGAATATGATTCCAGATTTTATTTGAAATTGATCCATAAACGAGTGAGAAATTGATGAATATGTGATGTTGATAAATGTTGACATTGTAAATCCTCAAACTGAAGTGATTTGATGTCTTTATTTAGTAAAGCTTCCTAGATTGAGTGACACGAGCTATTGCGTTATAACAGACGGAAAATCTCAGACTTAATGGCTTGTTGAAAAAGATTCATCATCATCTTTTCCATAAGAAATCTTGGTTTCTCACCTTTAGGCATTTGAGATAACCGTTAGCTTGTACCAATCTCATTATGTGGAATAATGTACTCCACCTCAATAGCTTCCCATGCCTCATAATTGACAGCTTGAACATAGGCCTCGAACTTATCAGACCAACTTGGATAACCTTCCATCCTTTAAAGCTTTGGTGGCTTATTTGACGTTCCCATTTCATTCTCCAAATTGATATTCGGAAGTATTGGCGAAGGGTTGGTCACATAAGCATTCAATTCTTCCATCGACGCACAAAATCAAGAAAAAACAGCAGCTCTTGCGTATATGTTTAAACAGCGTATAAGTATAATAAATATATAAGTCTTAACAACGTGTAAGTCACTTATACGCTAATATAGGAACATATACGACGAAGCAAGCTTCAAATTGAACCTATACGTGATATTAAAACCTGTACCGTGAACAATCTTCAACGTATTAACTACGTAACACCATATACGGAGAATTAAGCTAATACAACAAGAACGCTTATACGGAGATCATCAAAAGTTATACGCTGATAGGGACTGTTTCACTGATGATTATCGGAAACATGATGAAATGGATTGATTTGATGAATGATCCTTGCAGAAATGATTCATAGGTAATAACGAGCACGATTCCTCATTTAATTTTAAATTGATCCATAAACGAGTGTGAAATTGATGAATAGGTGATGTTGGTAAACGTTGAGTTTGGAAATCTTAAAACCGAAATGATTTGATGTCTTTATTTATTAAAGCTTCCTAGATTGAGTGACACGAGCTATTGTGTTATAATTGCCGAAAAATCTCCGACTTAAATGGCTTGTTGAAAAAGATTCATCATCTTCTTTCCCGTAAGAAATCTTGGTTTCTCACCTTTAGGTATTTATTAGAGATAACCATTAGGTTGTACCATTCTCATTTCGTGGAATAATGTACTCCACCTCAATAGCTTCCCATGCCTCATAATTGACAGCTTGATCGAACTTATCAGCCCAACTTGGATAACCTTCCATCCTTTAAAGCTTCGGTGGCTTATTTGACGTTCCCATTTCATCCTCCAATTTAATATTCGTAAGTATTTGCAAAGGGTTGGTCATAGAAGCATTCAATTCTTCAATCGACGCACAAAAATCAAGAAAATATAGCAACTCTTGCGTATATGTTAAACCAACTTATATGTATAGTAATCGTATAAGGCTTAACAACGTGTAAGTCACTTATACGCTAATACAGGAACATATACGCAGAAACAAGCTTCAACTAGATCTTATACGTGATATAAAAACTTTTACGGTGAACAATCTTCAATGTATAAACTACTTAACACCATAAACGGAGAATTAAGCTTATACAACAAGACTGCTTATACGGAGATCATCAAAAGTTATACGCTGATAGGGACTGTTTCACTGATGATGATCGAAAACATGATGAAATGGATTGATTTGATGAATGATCCTCGTAGAAATGATTCTCAGGTAATAACGAATATGATTCCAGATTTTATTTGAAATTGATCCATAAACGAGTGAGAAATTGATGAATATGTGATGTTGATAAATGTTGACATTGTAAATCCTCAAACTGAAGTGATTTGATGTCTTTATTTAGTAAAGCTTCCTAGATTGAGTGACACGAGCTATTGCGTTATAACAGACGGAAAATCTCAGACTTAATGGCTTGTTGAAAAAGATTCATCATCATCTTTTCCATAAGAAATCTTGGTTTCTCACCTTTAGGCATTTGAGATAACCGTTAGCTTGTACCAATCTCATTATGTGGAATAATGTACTCCACCTCAATAGCTTCCCATGCCTCATAATTGACAGCTTGAACATAGGCCTCGAACTTATCAGACCAACTTGGATAACCTTCCATCCTTTAAAGATTTGGTGGCTTATTTGACGTTCCCATTTCATTCTCCAAATTGATATTCGGAAGTATTGGCGAAGGGTTGGTCACATAAGCATTCAATTCTTCCATCGACGCACAAAAATCAAGAAAAAACAGCAGCTCTTGCGTATATGTTTAAACAGCGTATAAGTATAATAAATATATAAGTCTTAACAACGTGTAAGTCACTTATACGCTAATATAGGAACATATACGACGAAACAAGCTTCAACTTGAACCTATACGTGATATTAAAACCTGTACCGTGAACAATCTTCAACGTATTAACTACGTAACACCATATACGGAGAATTAAGCTAATACAACAAGAAGGCTTATACGGAGATCATCAAAAGTTATACGCTGATAGGGACTGTTTCACTGATGATTATCGGAAACATGATGGAATGGATTGATTTGATGAATGATCCTTGCAGAAATGATTCATAGGTAATAACGAGCATGATTCCTCATTTAATTTTAAATTGATCCATAAACGAGTGTGAAATTGATGAATAGGTGATGTTGGTAAACGTTGAGTTTGGAAATCTTAAAACCGAAATGATTTGATGTCTTTATTAATTAAAGCTTCCTAGATTGAGTGACACGAGCTATTGTGTTATAATTGCCGAAAAATCTCCGACTTAATGGCTTGTTGAAAAAGATTCATCATCTTCTTTCCCGTAAGAAATCTTGGTTTCTCACCTTTAGGTATTTATTAGAGATAACCGTTAGGTTGTACCATTCTCATTTCGTGGAATAATGTACTCCACCTCAATAGCTTCCCATGCCTCATAATTGACAGCTTGATCGAACTTATCAGCCCAACTTGGATAACCTTCCATCCTTTAAAGCTTCGGTGGCTTATTTGACGTTCCCATTTCATCCTCCAATTTAATATTCGTAAGTATTTGCAAAGGGTTGGTTATAGAGGCATTCAATTCTTCCATCGACGCACAAAAATCAAGAAAATATAGCAACTCTTGCGTATATGTTAAACCAACTTATATGTATAGTAATCGTATAAGGCTTAACAACGTGTAAGTCACTTATACGCTAATACAGGAACATATACGCAGAAACAAGCTTCAACTAGATCTTATACGTGATATAAAAACTTTTACGGTGAACAATCTTCAATGTATAAACTACTTAACACCATACACGGAGAATTAAGCTTATACAACAAGACTGCTTATACGGAGATCATCAAAAGTTATACGCTGATAGGGACTGTTTCACTGATGATGATCGAAAACATGATGAAATGGATTGATTTGATGAATGATCCTCGCAGAAATGATTCTCAGGTAATAACGAATATGATTCCAGATTTTATTTGAAATTGATCCATAAACGAGTGAGAAATTGATGAATATGTGATGTTGATAAATGTTGACATTGTAAATCCTCAAACTGAAGTGATTTGATGTCTTTATTTAGTAAAGCTTCCTAGATTGAGTGACACGAGCTATTGCGTTATAACAGCCGGAAAATCTCAGACTTAATGGCTTGTTGAAAAAGATTCATCATCATCTTTTCCATAAGAAATCTTGGTTTCTCACCTTTAGGCATTTGAGATAACCGTTAGCTTGTACCAATCTCATTATGTGGAATAATGTACTCCACCTCAATAGCTTCCCATGCCTCATAATTGACAACTTGAACACAGGTCTCGAACTTATCAGACCAACTTGGATAACCTTCCATCCTTTAAAGCTTTGGTGGCTTATTTGACGTTCCTATTTCATTCTCCAAATTGATATTCGGAAGTATTGGCGAAGGGTTGGTCACATAAGCATTCAATTCTTCCATCGACGCACAAAAATCAAGAAAAAACAGCAGCTCTTGCGTATATGTTTAAACAGCGTATAAGTATAATAAACATATAAGTTTTAACAACGTGTAAGTCACTTATACGCTAATATAGGAACATATACGACGAAACAAGCTTCAACTTGAACCTATACGTGATATTAAAACCTGTACCGTGAACAATCTTCAACGTATTAACTACGTAACACCATATACGGAGAATTAAGCTAATACAACAAGAAGGCTTATACGGAGATCATCAAAAGTTATACGCTGATAGGGACTGTTTCACTGATGATTATCGGAAACATGATGGAATGGATTGATTTGATGAATGATCCTTGCAGAATTGATTCATAGGTAATAACGAGCATGATTCCTCATTTAATTTTAAATTGATCCATAAACGAGTGTGAAATTGATGAATAGGTGATGTTGGTAAACGTTGAGTTTGGAAATCTTAAAACCGAAATGATTTGATGTCTTTATTAATTAAAGCTTCCTAGATTGAGTGACACGAGCTATTGTGTTATAATTGCCGAAAAATCTCCGACTTAATGGCTTGTTGAAAAAGATTCATCATCTTCTTTCCCGTAAGAAATCTTGGTTTCTCACCTTTAGGTATTTATTAGAGATAACCGTTAGGTTGTACCATTCTCATTTCGTGGAATAATGTACTCCACCTCAATAGCTTCCCATGCCTCATAATTGACAGCTTGATCGAACTTATCAGCCCAACTTGGATAACCTTCCATCCTTTAAAGCTTCGGTGGCTTATTTGACGTTCCCATTTCATCCTCCAATTTAATATTCGTAAGTATTTGCAAAGGGTTGGTTATAGAGGCATTCAATTCTTCCATCGACGCACAAAAATCAAGAAAATATAGCAACTCTTGCGTATATGTTAAACCAACTTATATGTATAGTAATCGTATAAGGCTTAACAACGTGTAAGTCACTTATACGCTAATACAGGAACATATACGCAGAAACAAGCTTCAACTAGATCTTATACGTGATATAAAAACTTTTACGGTGAACAATCTTCAATGTATAAACTACTTAACACCATACACGGAGAATTAAGCTTATACAACAAGACTGCTTATACGGAGATCATCAAAAGTTATACGCTGATAGGGACTGTTTCACTGATGATGATCGAAAACATGATGAAATGGATTGATTTGATGAATGATCCTCGCAGAAATGATTCTCAGGTAATAACGAATATGATTCCAGATTTTATTTGAAATTGATCCATAAACGAGTGAGAAATTGATGAATATGTGATGTTGATAAATGTTGACATTGTAAATCCTCAAACTGAAGTGATTTGATGTCTTTATTTAGTAAAGCTTCCTAGATTGAGTGACACGAGCTATTGCGTTATAACAGCCGGAAAATCTCAGACTTAATGGCTTGTTGAAAAAGATTCATCATCATCTTTTCCATAAGAAATCTTGGTTTCTCACCTTTAGGCATTTGAGATAACCGTTAGCTTGTACCAATCTCATTATGTGGAATAATGTACTCCACCTCAATAGCTTCCCATGCCTCATAATTGACAACTTGAACACAGGTCTCGAACTTATCAGACCAACTTGGATAACCTTCCATCCTTTAAAGCTTTGGTGGCTTATTTGACGTTCCTATTTCATTCTCCAAATTGATATTCGGAAGTATTGGCGAAGGGTTGGTCACATAAGCATTCAATTCTTCCATCGACGCACAAAAATCAAGAAAAAACAGCAGCTCTTGCGTATATGTTTAAACAGCGTATAAGTATAATAAACATATAAGTTTTAACAACGTGTAAGTCACTTATACGCTAATATAGGAACATATACGACGAAACAAGCTTCAACTTTAACCTATACGTGATATTAAAACCTGTACGGTGAACAATCTTCAACGTATTAACTACGTAACACCATATACGTAGAATTAAGCTTATACAACAAGAAGGCTTATACGGAGATCATCAAAAGTTATACGCTGATAGGGACTGTTTCACTGATGATTATCGGAAACATGATGAAATGGATTGATTTGATGAATGACCCTTGCAGAAATGATTCTTTGGTAATAACGAGCATGATTCCTCATTTAATTTTAAATTGATCCATAAACGAGTGGCGTTGATAGCCGAAAGACAAGGGTACATGCACCGATCAGCCGGTGTCCCGATGATTGAGTGCTATGTGCCTTATGTCCAAGGCTTGATGCAAAACTACTATCGAGCCGGGGGTCTCACCGGAAGCAGCCTCTCTATCCTTATGGGGTAGAGGTAAGGCTGTCTACATCTTACCCTCCTCAGACCCTACTATAGCTTTGCTATTGGTGGGATATACTGAGTACGATGATGATGATGAAACGAGTGTGAAATTGATGAATAGGTGATGTTGGTAAACGTTCCGAAATGATTTGATGTCTTTATTTATTAAAGCTTCCTAGATTGAGTGACACGAGATATTGTGTTATAATTGCCGAAAAATCTCCGACTTAATGGCTTGTTGAAAAAGATTCATCATCTTCTTTTCCGTATGAAATCTTGGTTTCTCACCTTTAGGTATTTATTAGAGATAACCGTTAGCTTGTACCATTCTCATTTCGTGGAATAATGTACTCCACCTCAACAGCTTCCCATGCCTCATAATTGACAGCTTGATCGAACTTATCAGCCCAACTTGGATAACCTTCCATCCTTTAAAGCTTCGGTAGCTTATTTGACGTTCCCAATTCATTCTCCAATTTAATATTCGTAAGTATTTGCAAAGGGTTGGTCATAGAAGCATTCAATTCTTCCATCGATGCACAAAAATCAAAAAAATATAGCAGCTCTTGTGTATATGTTAAACCAACGTATATGTATAGTAAACGTATAAGTCTTAGCAACATGTAAGTCACTTATACGCTAATACAGGAAAATATACGCAGAAACAAGCTTCAACTTGATCTTATACGTGATATAAAAACTTGTACGGTGAACAATCTTCAACATATAAACTACTTAACACCATATACGGAGAATTAAGCTTATACAACAAGAAGGCTTATACGGAGATCATCAAAAGTTATACGCTGATAAGGACTGTTTCACTGATGATGATCGGAAACATGATGAAATGGATTGATTTGATGAATGATCCTCGCAGAAATGATTCTCAGGTAAAAACGAATATGATTCCAGATATAATTTGAAATTGATCCATAAACGAGTGAGAATTGATGAATATGTGATGTTGATAAATGTTGACATTGTAAATCTTCATACTGAAATGATTTGATGTCTTTATTTAGTAAAGCTTCCTAGATTGAGTGACACGAGCTATTGTGTTATAACAGCCGGAAAATCTCAGACCTAAAGGCTTGTTGAAAAAGATTCATCATCATCTTTTGCGTAAGAAATCTTGGTTTCTCACCTTTAAGTATTTGAGATAACCGTTAGATTGTACCATTCTCATTTCATGGAATAATGTACTCCACCTCAACAGCTTCCCATGCCTCATAATTGACAGGTTGAACATAGGTCTCGAAAATATCATCCCAACTTGGATAACCTTCCATCCTTTATAGCTTTGGTGACTTATTTGAAGTTCCCATTTCATTCTCCAAATTGATATTCGGAAGTATTGGCGAAGGGTTGGTCACATAAGCATTAAATTCTTCCATCGACGCACAAAAATCAAGAAAAAACAGCAGCTCTTGCGTATATGTTTAAACAGCGTATAAGTATAATAAACATATAAGTCTTAACAACGTGTAAGTCGCTTATACGCTAATATAGGAACATATACGACGAAACAAGCTTCAACTTGAACCTATACGTGATATTAAAACCTGTACAGTGAACAATCTTCAACGTATAACTTACTTAACACCATATACGGAGAATTAAGCTTATACAAAAAGAAGGCTTATACGGAGATCATCAAAAGTTATACACTGCTAGGGACTGTTTCACTGATGATGATCGGAAACATAGAAAAGCCATATGCTCTTGAATATTTTCAGTAGTCAGTCCATTTATGTTCTTGATGTTAACTACTATGTTACATTGCATAACATCAGATGTTGAACTCGAGGGCTTTGAAGTTTGATCAGTAGTGGTGTTGGTTCAAGTGTAGGAGCTTGTGTAATTTGGTATGTTAGGTGGTTGATTTGATTGAGAACTACCGCCTAAACTACTATTTGTGAGAAAAGCAGTTTGAATCTTTGGGCTAGGAGCAACCACATATTGTGATGCATTGAAGTATTACTCTTTATCTTTCGCATCTTGCAAATTTCAAGTTCTCGTGCTTCCAACTTATCAATGATCGAGCTAAAGTAAATTTAGCATATGCAATCGGGTTCGATTGTTGAATAATAATGAAAGTCTCCCATTCATCGGAAAAAGAACCAACAAACTTGTCAATGTACTCATAATATTGCTTATCAATGCCCAATCGCTTCATCTCAATCACCAAGTGACAGTACTTCTCAGTTAGTTGTGCCATTGATTCATCTTTTACCATAGTTAATACATCAAATGCCTTCCTTAAAGAGCAATGTTGGACTTTCTCAAATCTTAATTCCCCTTTCTTTGTTCAATAAAGCTTCCCAGATTGAGTGATACGAGCCATTGTGTTGTAGTAGTTGAAAAATCTCAGACTTAATGGCTTGTTGAAAAAGATTCATTATCTTCTTTTCCCTAAAAAATCTTAGTTTCTCACCTTCAGGGATTTGGGATAACTGATAGCTAGTAACATTTTCATTTTGTGGAATGATGTATTCCACCTCAAAAGCTTCCCATGCATCATAGTTGCAAGCTTGAACATAGGTCTCGAACTTATCAGCCGAACTTGGATAACCTTCTATCCTCAACAGCTTCTGGGGCTTAGTATATGTTCCCATTTCATTCTCTAAATTTATATTCTGAAGTATTGGCGATGGGTGTGTCACAAAAGCATTCAAATCTTCCGTCGTTGCACGGAAATCAAGAAAACATCAGTTTCGGCGTATATGTCTAATGCAAGCGTATAAGAATTGTAGCGTATAAGTTTGTTGCAGCGTGTAAGTATACTTATGCGTTCACCCACTTATATGTAGAACAATGATATACGTGAACAAATACTGGACAACATGTTTATACAGATAACTAGCTTATACACCAAGATAACAACTTATACGGTGATATAAACTTGTACGGAGCTTAAACCCACTTATACTCTACATAAACTGTAATCATAAAATTGATCATAACCATGATGTTATGCTTGAATTTGAAGAATTCACCCATGTATAAATGATTATCATATGTTAACGAACATACTTCTGAGTTGAATTCGATTTTGAATCGTATACGAGTGAGTAATTGAAGAAAATAGAAACGGTTATGAACTTCAAATTTTAACCAAGTGAATGTTTTCAATTCAGTAGCAAACACAAGCCTATAGCTCAGATACCACTTGAAACACCTCGTGCCCGATCATAATATGACATGATCAGGATCGATAACTTTGTGTTTACTATAATAAATCATATGGTGGAAACATATAATAAAGGAATTGACCACATGTGCACACTAATAATCATCTTTATATGCATATAACATTCAAAGTACAAATGATGAATTTTCTCTGATCAGAATTGCAAAAACTATTAAAATATGACAGTTAAGTCCTATTTATACATTCACCTATAGTCGTATAAGTCATTGCTGGCGTATAAGACTTCTACGCCACGTATAAGTCTTATATGTTGGACTTTGACTTATACGCCCTTAACAAATTCTAATATTAACAATTTAGCCACTTATCAATACACATGACAAATTTAGCCCATAAGACCTAGCATTAGACAATAATGCTTAACAATATTTTATTTCCTATTTATTGACAAAAAAATTGCTATTAGTGTGTAATATTGAGATTAAAATTGTTATAAAGCTTAAAGGGTCAAACTAGAACTACAGGGGTAGGGCATTCAAGTAAGTCCAAAACACTCCAAATATAAGGCCAGTAAGTCCAGATGACATGTAAAGCCAACGTTCATCCTTAAAGCTATAAATTTTTGTTTGTATAGTAAAAATCTTTTTGATCAAGCACTAGGGGGTTGGAGTCAAATTGGGGTGATATATAGAATGCCAAATAAGCTTTGAGAAGAGATAAGAGGTATCATAGGTCCATAAGTGATGTCCATATAAGCTTTCTGCCTAATTGAACCTAAGCAAATCACTGATGCAATGAAAATCATGCAAAGTATCTAAACACCTTCTATCAACATGTTCTTTGTGTCATAATAATGCTGAAAATGAATAATTGTGAAAGCATCTCAATCAATATGATTCCATGTTCGGATCTTTTCATAAAAGTTTGCTCATTTAACAAAACTGAAATTTGATCCTAACATATGTTAGAACTACTGAAGGTCTGGTGATAATTTTTTTTTTGTTTTAGTTTTAGTTTTATTTTTAACTTTTCATTTTTTTTATGTTTCGTCTTATATTTTACCTCATGTTTAATCATGTCGAAACAAATGCAGTGGGGAATTGGTTTAGTAAAACTTTGGATCAAGATTGGTTTTTGATTTGGATTCTAAGCTCTTTAGGCCTGATTTAATTGATGTGTGGTCTGGCCCAACTATCTATTTATTTATACACTATTGTGTGCATTATTGGTCATCCTCTTCAAATCTGCTAATATTTTTCTCTCTTCAAAATTTCAAAACCTTCTTTGCCTACATTGCTATTATATTTGATCGTCTGAGTTGTTGGTTATTAGAGGTATATGAAACTTTGACGGACTTGTTCTTAGGTCATTGGACTTAATGAGTATCTTTAAATGGTTAATTGGACTGTGATATTTTATTATGATGCATGTTTGTGATGGATGATTCTGGTCTGTTTGATTTTGTTATAAGTTTATCTTGAGTTGCAGGTTTTTTGTGTTAATGGTTTTTGGGAAGATAACTCGAAATTCAAGACGGAACTGAAAGGGTTTAAAGGCCCGAGATTATCGAAGATCTCGGAATCCAAGGTTCTCGAGGTTGGCTGACCGAAAACCTTTGGTCAACCAAAGAACTCCTGAGATCAACTGTGATCTCAAAGGGTTCTCGGTCAAACTTTGACCCGTGAAGTCATAAGGTTGACAGAGAACTCCTTGTTCTCGGGTGTCAAGACTTATTATGAACCAAAAACTACTTATTGACCAAAATTGTTCATGTTTTTTACCAAAAACTGCCTTGTTTGATAGATAACTCATTTTGTTGACAAAGAACTCACCACTAGGACTGAACATAGTTTTAATCGGATTATTATTATTATTATTATTATTATTATTATTATTATTATTATTATTATTATTATTATTATTATTATTATTTGGGCTAATTTACTAAAGGGGGTTTATAGTTCCATAATTTATATGTTTGATCCTTATAATATAATTAAGTTGTTAACTTAAAAGATATCAAGTTCAAAAGATAACTTATTATGGACTTAAGCGAATATATCTCTAACTTGACTCGTTTGTTGCATTCATGGCTGATCAAGCACCTTTGAATGGTGCAGACAAAACTAATATTGCTGGATGTATTTTTGATCCTCCTCTAGCTCACAAGGAGTTCAAGTCCATGAGAGTGGGGCTGAATACATGTAGGATTTCTCACGCTTTACAAGAAAATTTTGTTATCTGTAAAAAGATGGTGACTAATTTCTAGAACCATGCATCCGTTAATCAAAGAGGTGTTGGGGGAGCAATGGTTATAGATTCAAAGTTCCAGAAGAAGCCTATTATTTTCTATAAGGCTATTATTCGTGATGTGTTGCTGTTTGGTGATTAACCCGATTGCCATACAGAATATTCTACTGAAGTCGTGGTAGAGATAGTGCAGAGAACGGGATACGAGAGAACCTACCCTCAAGCCATCAAGAAGTTTTTTCATCCATACTAGAGGTTCTTGATTCACACCTTCTTTACGTGTGTCTCAAGAAGAAAAGGGGGTTATGATGAGATTAGCCACACCTAGATGTCTGCCGTGGTTGCTTTGATCATGGATTGGAACTACAATTACTCCAAGTTCGTGTTTGATGAAATAAAAAGCAACCTCGTCCTCAGGGAATACATTGCATATTAAAAGATTTGTTCCAGACATTAAACTCGCAAGGATGCAGGATCTCAAAAAAAGCTTATTCCTAGGGGGAGATTCTCACAAATGGGAAAATGATGTCTTGAAGATAAAAGGTAACCGTATCACTTTGGTATGAAAGATTGATAAATCAAAAAGATTTTAAAATTTTAAATTATTAAAAAATACAAAAATATGTTCACGTATATTTTTTCTAGTATAGTGTATTTGTTTCTCAAAAAAGAGAAAATGAATTGAACGTACATGATAAATGATAGTACATCTGTTGGCTGACTATCACACTTCATCATATATTACTATTAAATACTATGTTTCGACGATTGAGTCTTTTTTAGGTTAAATTTGTACATAAAAGTTTTCCTTTCGGTCAAAATTTTTGCACAAATTTAGGGGGAGAAAATTAAAAAAATCAAAAAGAGTGTGTGTTTTTTATTAAGAAAATTAAAAAAAAATCAAAAAGGTGTGTGTGTGTGTGTGTCTTTTATTAAAATTTTTTTTTCACTTTTCCTTAAAATTATGTCAGTTGCTTAAGTTTGAAGGACATATACTTGTATTTGTTTGGTCCTGTCATCTACTTGTAGACATACATAATAGCCATTCACCTAAAGACTGAAAGCATCTGGGGCGATTGTGAAGTGTTTTGTTTTAATTCTTTCGCTTAAAATTATGTCGGTTATTCTAAATTTGAGGGACATGTATTTAGATATGTGTTTGGTCCTGTTAACCACTTGTGGATATACGGGATAGCCATTCACCTGAGAACTAAGAGCTATCGGGGCAACTGAGTTTTAAACTGTCTTTTTTAATTTTATGGGAAGTGATATCATTATTTAGCTAATAGCTTTTTGGAAGCTTCAAAACATTTTCAAATGAAAATTGATCCAACCTTTGGAAAGTGATAGATAAATTATTTCTGTGTGCCTAACGGGTGATGTTATTAAGCTTAAAAGGCTCTAGAACAGTCATTGATTTGTATGATAGCTTTCCATGATGCGTAAAAGTTGAAGTGATATAAACTAAATTTGTTAAACTTTCTATGGAGAGTCATTTTGAAGAAATGTGCATGTCTCCATATACATCTCTCGGAAGGATAGGCAGAAAAGAAATTACCCAGTCATACACGAGCCCGTTACTGTGATTACCAAAAATATAGTGTTATTATGTTAAAAAAATTAATAGTAAAAAAATTATAAATAAAAAATGATAAAAAAAATATCAAAAAAATTTATTATTGTGTTACTAAAGGAAAAACATTCACATTTCAAAAGCTTAAAGGGTCAAACTAGAACAACAAGGGTGGGGCAATCAAGTAAGTCCTAAACACTCTGAATGAAAGGCCTGTAATTCCGGACGGCTTGTAAGTCCAACGTTCAACCTTAATGCTTAAATTCTTGTTTGTTTATCCTTAAAAATATTTTGATCAAGCACTTTGGTTGGAGTCAAATTGGGGTGATCTAGGGAAAGCTAAATACGCTTTGAGAAGATATAGGAGGCATCACGGGTCCATGAGTGATGTCCATCTATGCTTTATGCCGAACTGAACCTAATTTGTAACACCCCGGCTAAAGTGGAACACGCCCGAGTGTGACGTACAGATTGCTCAAAACACATGTGACACTACTAAGTGACAATATTATCATTAATTCATCAAATCCCAAGTACACAAATTTATCAAATTAACAATTACAAAGAGAAAGGAACAAACAAACGTCTTCTTGTTTATTGTTTAAATAACCTAACTTCTAGTGACTTCATCTGCTTCATCCTCTAATAAAGGTACCTGTAACATATATAAAAAATAATGTCAACTAACTTAATAGTACAATTTCACGAAAACTTGTGAAAAACACATAAGGGTTCTTTACACTAGAATCAATGGTCCATGAGTGTAATGAATAAATGATGGTCTTTTCTAGTTGGGATTGTGCACCAACGTACTCAGATCGTAGTCCCTTTTCCACTAGAAACAATGGTCCATGAGTGCAAAGGGGGGGGGGGGCGTAAGATCATACTTACGGAAGAAATCCATGCATGTAATAATTGAGCAAGTAACAAGTAAACACACAAGTTCATGATTCGAATTATAGTTTGTAAATAATAAATAAAATAAATTGAATTTTTGATAGGATATATATATTACCCCCAAAATAGTTAAAAAGGGTAAAAAGGGGGTATGAGAAACCCACCTTGAAGTTGAAGACAAACTTGAAATAAAATCGAAAGTGCGTAATTGAAGCCAAAGCAATTGAACGTCACGAACTAAAACAATAAAAACAAAAGAATTACTAACTAATTTTATGGAAAATAAAGTGTTTGTTTTTAGGTTCATGCATTATTATTTATATATACTTGTACCCATTTTATTGTATTGTAGTATTAAGGTTTAATGGATTTTGACGATTTATTATTATAATATTATTTATAAGTTTTATACTAAATATGTATATAATAATGTTACGGGATTTTAGCGTTACCGGTATGATTATTAGCATAAGCGTTTGTTGATTTAGAATTTATAAAGTTACAACGACACTATATATATTATCTATATAATTATTTAACGAGCAGTTTGGGTTTGTAAAAGTTGGTTCTTGAACGAAATTGCTAACGGAAATTAAAACATCTTTTACTTAACTATTAAAATAATTTTATTTATTTTGAATGATTTATAAATATATATTTGATTTAATATAACAAATAAGATAGTTTTAAAAAAAAAGTAAATTGGATCTGTTGTGACCCGGGTTCGAACCCGGGTCTCCATGACCACGCAACTCATACACAACCACTGGACCAAACAGTTTTGATTGCTAACAAATAGAAATACTTAATTATAAAAAAAAACTCAACATCATCTTCTACACCAAAACCCTAGGTTTTAAATTCTCTAGATTCGTCCCATGTTTGTTAAATTAGAGTTATGGCTTTTGTTTGTTGGGTTAAAACGAATCAAAACTATGTAACAATTACCATAGATGGTGTCGGAATGTGGATGAACGGCGAGTTGGCCGGAATATAACTTGAATGAACGATTTGATTATATTAAGGTGTTTGGTTATATAGATTTATGTTCGTAGCACATTTGGATGAAGGTTAGGATGCTATTTATAGTTGTAATTGGTTTGTTGTATGATTAATTCGAGTTATCGAGATTTTTAATATTATTTCGCCGGTTTTGGGATTTAAATCCGAACGTTGAAGGTGTTAATACACGTAATAGGCTTTGATTAAGCAATAAGGTGATGGTGCAACGGGTTTATATCATTAAAACTTCATTAAGAATGGCGTTTTGGATTTTTTTAATGTTCGCCGGAATTTCTTCGTCGTCGCCGGATTTTGGGGTTGCCGGAAAAACGTGGGAGAAGAATGCGGGAGGGGCTGTGCTTTTATTTTATTATTATTTTAAATGAAATTTACACATTAAGCCCCTGAAATATCAGAACTTATATGTTTTGTTTTTAAACTATATTTACACATTGAACCTTTGACTTTCATATGTTATAAAAATGAAATAAAAGTTAATAACCTTAAATATCTTTTGTATTATACTTGGGTAGCTCGGGATTCGTTTAAGTACAGCCTTAAATACCGAAGTTTTGTTATATAAACGAAACGAAATTGACAAACGATTGATTTATAAATTGACGAATCATGAATTATATATTTACATTTATATATATTATAAATAAAAACCGAAAAATTAAAACGGGTCGGATTTTCGGGTTTGAAAAGTACCCAATGTTCCAGGACTTACAACTTTTGGAAATTTCGTCACGAAATTAAAATAAAAATAAAATTTAAAAGAGAACAACTAATATACGGAGTTGTTAGAAGTTTTAACAATTTTATACATTAAAATAAAATAACGTCGATCTTTGAATAGCCTGAAAGAACGCCACAATATGAAATATGACAAGGACACTTATATATAAGATGTATCATCGGTGTATCTACCATGCCCTTATCATATTGTATTTGTCCCGTTCCCCAAAATCATTCCAAGTTCGAGTTATTTCACACAACCGTACTTATTATATTTTCCATGCGAGGACATTGATAATTACTTGTCGACCCATAATTATCTCTATCGTTGGATGGTCCACATAACTCACCCTATTGTGTGGTTTTAAGACATAGACCTTTGATAAATAAATAAAATTATCATATTGGACGTTGAAAATTAAAAAGTAATAATTAAAAGGGTAAAAACATTACAAAACACATTGATAGACCATTCAGGCCAAGGACAAAGCGAAAACACTAAGTTAAGTAAATAAATTCATAGTGTCTAAACCAAGTAAACGATGTTGAAAACGAAATAAACGAGGTAATGAAATTAAAGAAAGAAACATTTTAGAATTATAAACATCGTAACATGTAAATAAAATAACGGGGTCGAGAATAACATGGTAGGTAAACATGGCATTTAACCAATGAAATATGAACATGGAAATTGGTAACGCACCAGGTTCGAGAGTAGCTTAAATAAACAAAACTTTTAATTATCAAAATATCATAATTTAAATATCTGAATGAATTGCAGCGCAATTAATGGTAACATTGAGATAAAAATAAAGTGAACATTACAACATATAAATTATGATTTGAAATAAAACGGATAAACGAAATTCTATTATCACAATATTAAAATCCATTAAGTTTGTGAAAGAAAAGTTCTAATAGTAACATTGAGTTTATCAAAGTAAGTAGTTGAAACCTCAACATTAAAATAAAACATTTGTTCCAGATTGATGAAATCAAGAACAACAAAGTGGTTTAAACAAAACATCAAGTGAAAGAGAAATACAAGAATAAGCAAAACAATTTGTGTAAAAAATATAACAAAGCATAAACTCGGCATGTATATGGGACACGGTTTAGGGTTCAAATTAAACAAATTTATTTAGAGTGAGTCGGTCACAGATATTCAAATGTTGAAATAAAATGAAAATAAGGTTTTTATTAGATAGCTATGTACACATACGTGTTCATAGTCCCAATTTTCAATTAACGGTTACTTTTATGGAAAATTGGTCATAGACCACGGGATTTGAAATAAAAGCGTACACCGATTTAATAAAGCGAATAAGAATGATGTGCGAATTTACGTTTCGTAAAATACAAACGAATATGGACCAAAGGTCAATAAACAATCGAAATAAACTTCGTAACAAAATTCTAAAGAAGTGAATGTAAAAATCACTTTGGGTACGTCTGAAAAAAATATATGAAGGAGAAGTTAAAGAAAAGAAATGTAGCTTGTGACGCTTGTCTTCTCGAATGTCGATTCATTAGGGGTATGAGAGGTTGATGTGGGAGGTGGTGCCATGATTTCTTAGCCGAACTCATTGGCGTTAATGAAGGGGAAAGAAAGGAGAACTTTAATCTACGAAAATCGGTTGTAAATCGTGGTGCTTTTAAATCTAATGGTGATATAAAATTTAATTAGACAAAAAAATTTTAGTTATCACAAAGACTTGCAAATTTTATGAAACTTTCACATAAAACAAATGTTTTCTTTTGGCACCTAGGTAGAAAGGAAAGAAATGATTGTCAAGGTATCCAACTTGTTGAATGAAAAATAGCCTTAAAGGACTTAAGATTTGTTTGAAACAAAAAGTTTACTATAAATACGGTTTGAAATAATAATTACATTATTATTAGTGGTGACTATAATAATATTAGTAATAATAATAATAATAAGAATATTATTGAATGAAAAAAATAGTTTCAAAAGTGCTCAAAACTTGATTGAAGCAAATATTTTACTTTAAATATTATTATATAATTGTAGTCACGATGATACTAGTAATAATAATATTACTAATATCAATAATATTAAAAATACTAACAATAATAATAATAACAATTCTAATAATAACCATATTGATAATTACCGTAATAATAATTATGATGATGACGGTGATGGTACTAATAACAATAGTAGTAGTAATATTAATAATGATGATAATGTTAATAACTTTAATGATAATAATAATAGAGGTAATAAATTCTTTTAAAGAAAATCCATTTGACTGAAAGTTAAAATAACTAAGGATTTGGATTTAGGTGCGAGGTGTTAGTAAAATAAATAAAATGTAGGAAATTATGCAAAAGAAAATATAGACAAGTTTAATGAGTTTTGTAAAAATAAATCTAAGTATTAAAACCGGAAAATCGTATTAGGTCGACAAAGGATGCGTGGTTAAGGTATTGAATGGCGAAAACAAGTTAGGCCTTCCAAAGTATGGCAGGTGTGCTCGAGTTACCCTAACGATGGCAGACTTGAAACATGAGGTCAAGCATATGATTGGCACAAATGGTTAGGTGTAGGTCTTGCAGATGGGTGAGTGGCGTTGAGTTTGGGTAAGTTTTAGCAATAAGTGGTAACTGAATCTACCACAGATAGCATATCAACGTTTCAGGAAAGTAAAGTGGTATGATTTACACATAATGTACAAAGGGTGTGTTTCAGTGTGAGGCTTTTTGGTTGGGTTTAGCTTGCGTTTCCAAGAATGGTGTTGGGTTTAAATTTGAATTTACTATACCGATGAAGGTGGGTTCGGTCAAACGTGGGGTGCTCGGGATCGCGGAGGCGATTTTCTTGATGACTTGGATTTGAGTGTAACGGATAGGAAAACGAGGAGGCATGATACAAAACATGAAGAATTTGCGTGACTTCGGACTTAAGTATGAAAACGACTAACAGATACATCAATAAAAACAAGTAAAAAAAAGAAATCGCATGAAACAAATTTGAAATCGAACTTGGAATTCCCACAAAACGTCATGAGTTTTCACCTTTCAATAAATGAAAACCTCATAAATTATTGAATAATCATTAGGAAAAAAATATTAAACTTAACAATAAATAGTGAAATCGAACTGAAAATCGAGTGTTCATGTACCACCATGACTTTTTAGATTTTCACTTCTAAAATATAAGGGTAACTGAATATGGAAATAAGGTAATCGAATTGAAATTCGACCATTCATGTATCACCATAACCTTTCAAATTTTCAATTCTAAAACGTAGTAGTAAATGAATAAAATAATATAGCAATCAAATCAAAATTCAACCATTTATGTATCACCATAACTTTTTGAATTTTCAATTCCAAAACGTAGTAGTAAATAAATAAAATAATATAGTAATCAAATCGAAATTCAACCATTTATGTATCACCATAACTTTTTGAATTTCCAATTCTAAAACATAATAGTAAAATAACAAAGGAATCGTTTGAAATTCGGTTATTACTTTGCAAACTTTTAAAAGTTTAAGCCGTAAATGAGCGTATAAATGAATAAAACGTCTCGCAAAATTTTTGAACTTAACTATTCTCGTATAAAAATGCGTAATAAAATCGAACCGAAAGCTGAGTATTCGTGTATCACCACGACTTGACAGACTTTCAGTTAAAACAAATTGTAAAACATAGAAAGTAGGACGTCAAACGTCGCATAAACCATCCAAAAATGAAAATCAAAAATCTGATTATTGAAAATCCTCAAGAATCTTTACGTTAGGCATTGGCCTTGGACTTGTGTGTGCTTGTGTATTTGCGTACATGAGGCATAAACAAATCAATAATAACCAAATAATGTGCATTGAACAATCAAATTAGGCTCACATAATTTCTAATCATGCAACCTAAACAATTAAGCAAATAAACTATAACCAACTAGAACACTACGTCTAATGTCTTATCTTATAGCCACGACTCTGATACCAATCTGTAACACCCCGGCTAAAGAGGAATACGCCCGAGTGTGACGTACAGATTGCTCAAAACACATGTGAGACTATTAAGTGACAATATTATCATTTATTCATTCAAATCCCAAGTACACAAATTTATCAATATAACAATTACAAAGAGAAAGGAACAAACAAACGTCTTCTTGTTTATTATTTAAATAACCTAACTTCTAGTGACTTCATCTGTTTCATCCTCTAATAAAGGTACCTGTAACATATATATAAAATAATGTCAACTAACTTAATATTTCACACAGTTTAAATAATATATAAAAACCATACAATTCCATGAAAACTTGTGAAAAACACATAAGGGTTCTTTACACTAGAATCAATGGTCCATGAGTGTAAAGAATAAATGAAGGTCTTTTCCAGTTGGAATTGTGAACCAACGTACTCAGATCGGAGTCCTTTTTCCACTAGAAACAATGGTCCATGAGTGCAAAGGGGGGCGTATGATCATACTTATAGAAGAAACCCATGCACGTAATAATTAAGCAAGTAACAAGTAAACACACAAGTCCATGATGCGAATTGTAGTTTGTAAATAATAATTAAAATAAATTGAATTTTTGATAGGATATATATGTTACCCCCAAAATAGTTAAAAAGGGTAAAAAGGGGGTGTGAGAAACTCACATTGAAGTTGAAGACAAACTTAAAATAAAATTGAAAGTGCGTAATTGAAATCAAAGCAATTGAACGTCATGAACTAATTTTATCAAAAATAAAGTGTTTTTTTAAGGTTTATGCATTATTATTTATATATACTTTTACCCATTTTATTGTATTGTAGTATTAAAGTTTAATAGATTTTGATGATTTATTATTACAATATTATTTATAGGTTTTATACTAAATTTTTATATAATAATGTTACGGGATTTTAGCGTTACCGGTATGATTATTAGCATAAGCATTTGTTGATTTGGAATTTATAAAGTTACAATGACACTATATATATTATCTATAAAATTATTTAATGAGTTTTAACGAGCAGTTTGGGTTTGTAAAAGTTGGTTCTTGAACGAAATTGCTAACGGAAATTAAAACATCTTTTATTTAACTATTAAAATAATTTTAATTATTTTGAATGATTTATAAATATATATTTGATTTAATATAACAAATAAGATAGTTTTTAAAAAAATGTAAACTGGATCTGCTGTGACCCGGGTTCGAACCCGGGTCTCCATGACCAAACAACTCATACACAACCACTGGACCAAACAGTTTTGATTGCTAACAAATAGGAATAATTAATTATAAACAAAAACTCAACATCATCTTCTACACCAAAACCCTAGGTTTTTAATTCTCCAGATTCGTCCCATGTTTGTTAAATTAGAGTTAGGGCTTTAAAACGAATCAAGACTATGTAACAATTACCTTAGATGGTTCCGGAATGTGGATAAACGGCGACTTGGCCGGAATAAAACTTGAATGAACGATTTGATTATATTAAGGTGTTTGTTTATATAGATTTATGTTCGTATCACATTTGGATGAAGGTTAGGATGCTATATATAGTTGTAATTGGTCCGTTGTATGATTAATTCGAGTTATTGAGATTTTTAATATTATTCCATTGGTTTGGGATTTAAATCCGAATGTTGGAGGTGTTAATACGCGTAATAGGCTTTGATTAAGCAATAAGGTGATGGTGCAACGGGTTTATATCATTAAAACTTGATTATGAATGGCATTTTGGATGTTTTTAATGTTCGCCGGAATTTCTTTGCTTTCGCCGGATTTTGGGGCTGCCAGAAAAACGTGGGAGAAGAAGGGGGGAGGGGCTAGGCTTTTATTTTATTATTTTTTTAAATGAAATTTACACATTAAGCCCCTGAACGATCAAAACTTATATGTTTTATTTTTAAACTATATTTACACATTGAACCTTGGACTTTCATATGTTATAAAAATGAAATAAAAGTTAATAACCTTAAATATCTTTTGTATTATCCTTGGGTAGCTCCACGAATCTTGAATTATATATTTACATTTATATATATTTATAAATAAAAACCGAAAAGTTAAAACGGGTTGGATTTTCGGGTTTGAAAAGTATCGAATGTTAAATAATTCATATCATTGATGCAATGAAAATCATGCAATGTTCGTTATACCTCCTGTCAACCTGTTTCTTTATGTAATAATAATGCTGAACGTGAATCCCTGTGACAATACCTTAAACAATATGATTCCATGTTCAGATCTTTTCATAAAGGCGGCAGTTTTATCAAAAACTGAAATTTGATCCCAAATTTTAGCTAAATTACAAGAAGACCGGGTGATTAAATTTTTTTTATTTGTTGTTTTTGGTTTTATTTTATTTCATTTATTTTATTTTTACTTTTTGATTACTCTTGTCAAAACAAAAGTGTTAAGAAATCGTTTTAAAGATTATTTTAGTTTTTTTCTTCAGCTCATGAAATCTGATATCGGTTATTGGGTCATAGTTGGTTTAGCTGGTATGATCTCATCTCAAGTCTTTTCAAAAAAATCATAAAAATTGGAAAAATAAAATTACAAAAATTATGTATGTCTTGTTTTTGTTTTATTTAATTGTTTTTAAAATATTTTGGTTGATCTTTCTATCAAAGTTGATTGTTCTTTCAAGACTGATTTCTCGCAATGGAAGCATATGAAGTATCTGAGATTCAAATTGGATGATGTTGTCAAAAAGGGGGAGATGGTAGAGTATTGGATGCAGATGTTGAAGTTGCTGATAATGTTTAGTAAAGATTCTGAAGGTTTTGAAAGCATCAGTCTAAGGGGGAGATTGTTGGGTCACGATATGGTTAACCTGGCGCATATCAAAAGACCATGACATGATCAAGACAAAAAAGAAATAATCTAGAAGAGTCGAAATATTATACAAGATGGAATTTATGGCTTGGAGCATGTAATACTGAAATCCTTAGGGATTTCGGTTTGCGTGGTTAGCAATATAGAAATCATGTTGATTTCTGTTTTGGCTTAGTTGGGCTGGGTCATTGGGCCTCTTGTAAATTCTAACCATATAAAGCATGTTTAATCATTTTAGGGTTAGTGGTTGTTGAGAAGAACTAGAGATCTCATACTTTGATAGCCACCACATCTAGAGAGCATAATATTCTGCGTGAATCGGTTTACGTATTTGTCGATTTATTGATAATAGAATCATATGAATTGAAACCAAATTACTTCGTGTTCATCATATTTATATTGTTCTTCTAAATCGTTCTTGAATCATCACAGTGTTGGGATTCCGCACTACCATTGTGTTTGGGTTGATATCATATTGTAGTGATCCAGATTCGGGACTTACACTCACCAATGTTATTACCTGTTAGCCTTACTATCCTTGTACTAAATAGTTTCTTAAGTGATAACGTTTGTGTTTCATATAACATACGAATGGCTGGAGGAAATAAGGATTTTGGTCCAGGAGGTCGTCCGGGATACCGTGGTAGGCCACGTGTTACCCCGATACCCTCTGAAGAACCATTTACTAACTCGGGAGAGGAAGCAAGGGAGACTATTCAAGAGGAGGGCTATCAACTTGATCATGTTGTTCAAGCTACCATTGCCCAGGCTAATGCGGTGTAGATCCTGCAACCGGATAAATCTGCTGAAAGCCATGTAAGGATCAATGAAGACATGGGAGAGTAACAAGAAAAGCGATAAGACTGTGAAAAATGAATCAAGTGAGGTTTGGTCTATAAAAGTTCGTGAAGGGAAGAGGGGCTGAGGTGGGTGCAACTACAAGTCCTTCAAGAGTTGTGACCCGCCGAAGCTGACTGGTTTGGGGGATGCAATCGCTAATCTACAATTGATAACTGCTATGTTCAAGGTTATCCGAATTAGTGAGTGTCGTCCTGATCAAGTGGTAGGTTAATCTACCCAGAGTTTGGTGATGAGGCTACATTCTAGTGGGAAACCGTGGAATAGAGAAAGACCCGATAAGAGATTAAAGACATGAGGTGGGATGACTTGAAGGAGATGGTCATGAAACGTTATGTGTCACACCCTCAAAATCCACTAACGGAGTTTTACCGTCAGAGGGTGTGAACAAACAGGATCGGAATAATTAGTTATAATCAAACCATAAGTAAAGTTTTCAAAACACGAAAACTTTTAAGTGTAAACAAGTGCGGAAGCGTAAAACATTAAACCCAATGTTGCGTCACGCAGGACTACTTAAAAACCAAATAATAATAGTTTAAAACAAGTTTGCATAACCAGTAGCTTTTAAAGTAATGCATGATCCTATACCGTGCGCCCGCCTCGGCTACCTGAGAATAACATACTAAAAGTGTCAACACGGGGTTAGTATGTTCGTAAGTTTATATCAATAAAGCGTTTACGTTTGCGTTTTGCGTTTTGCGTTTAGCGTTTTGCGTTTAGCGTTTTGCGTTACCAGATAGTGTTAAATCAATTATATATCTATAGGTAGCTAGCCTATAAAGCAAGTATTACTAAGTGTTCGACACCGAAGCTGGCTGTTTATCATGTGCCTTGCCACCAGGTCTATCCCGACCATGGTAATGTGTTAGCCAAAATTACACCCACTCGACCTCCAGTCGAGTTTAGCGTTGGGTGGGGTTTGTCAAACCCAGTAGTACTACTCAACAGTGACTATCTATTATCCAATACTAAACGGTTCGATGTGTGAAGGACTTCAGTTGTTTCGTTTGCCACTTAGCCTTTACAAGTGATATATAATCTAATAACAAAATCTAAAAGCGTCTCGGAGTATGTATTCTCCCCCAAGTGAAAAGCGTTTAAAAGAGTAAAAAGGGGAAACGTGAAACTCACTGTTTGCGAAGAATTCCAAAAACAAGTCACCCAAGTGATGCGCGTCACAGAAAACCCTCACTAGCGTTCTAAAACAACAAGGAGATTTTCTAAGTGTTGGGAACTATTATCGAGTCTCTAGACTCGGCACATAACACCTATGCACAAAATACGTTTCGTGTTTCGTTTGTGAATTGTATGTGTCTCAACAAACACATTCGTGATACGTTACATGTGTGCATAACTACTTACATATCATGTATTAATATTGTACATTACTAGCAATTATTCCCCGCAAGGGCAATTTGGTCAAAATATAACGATTATCTAGTACTTAGCACATTTCATGTATTTTCACAAACTTCAGCAGCTAGTTTCATCAAGACAGAATTCTACTTGAAAGATTACTCTATTCAACAGATCATAGCATCTCAATTAATTCACCAAAAATCGTCACAAAAGCATACATGAGTTAGGTTTCCAGAACATATTTTATTGTATTTTTATTCCTCATAGATTTCTCACAATGATCAAAACATTACAGCAAACTCACAGCAGTCAAAATCATGCGCAACAGAGTGTTATTTGTTATTCCCGTTAAATGAAAAATCCAACTAATGCAAGACCAATTGGGTTAGGTTCTTAACTCAACATGTTAACTTCCAGAAGTTGAACCAATCCATTTGGTCTTGTAGTTCATGAGATATGTTAATTACAAAACAGCCTAACAGCAGGTCTCACAATTCATATTTGCACTTCAGTTTTGTAAAATAATAAAAGTTAACCTTTACTTGTTCAAAAATTACAAACTTGGACTTTATAGAAACTAGACTCAACATAGTACCCTGTAGTGTTAACAACCTCGACCAATTTCCACATTAACATTTAGTTACAGTTGTCTAAACATAATTTACAATCTGTCCAGTACCAGTTTTGACCTTTAATCACATTAAAATCGTTTGACCAACCAAAACACCTCCAAATTAGGCGTGGTTGGACTTTCTGAAAACTAGACTCATAGTAATACCTTGTAGACTCATAAATAGCTCAGTTTGATTTTATATTTAACAAGTTACATGCCGTTCAAGTTTAACAATCTCTGCTGTCAAAACTCAGCAAGCACAAACAATCGTCTAACATGCATCCTAAGCATACGACATAGCTACAAACATGTAATAAACATAATTATCCATCAAAATCAGTAGTAACCCTCTAGGGTTTGCAAACAATCAATGATTTAACAATCTTTCACCATTCAAAATCACATATGATCATCAATATCATTAACCAACACATAATCAATCATCCTCTAATCAAAATCAAGCATATAAACACTTAATACATAATTTACAAAGTTAGGGTTTCATGTTTATACCTTAAAAACGCAGAAACAACCAAGAGAAACGTGAGAGATGCTTAGAAACGAGTGTGGGATACTCCGATTATGAAGAATAAGATCAAAACGAAGGTGAATTGGTGGTGATGGTGGCTGCCGATCGCAAGAGAGGGAGAGAGAGAGGCTGCCGTCGGGTTGTAGGGAGAGAGAGGGGAGGGGTTAGGGTTTTATTAATATTATTAATAATTACATGTTACATCTAGGCCCCTCAACTTCTAATAATTACTTTTCTAGCCTAAAGTAACTTGTTTGCATCTTGAGTTAACGTTTTAAACAATATTATCAAATAACACATAAGCCTAACACATAATTATCACATAATTATTGTTTGGATGTTTTTCGTTTATTCACCAATGATTTGCGTCAACTCGTTTGCGTTTCGGTGCAATCCCGAAAGACTACACATGTAGTAATTGTCAAGCGTCATTTAAACCCTTAGTTTAAATGTAATGAGATGTGCGTTATAGATCAAGTGATCTTAAGTTTGAATTGACGGAGTTTGAGTTAACGGAGTTAACCTGAAATTGACGAGTGTCACATTATGTGCTGATGCGGAAATTGAGAAGCTGAGATAAATACTAAAGGTGGGAAAGATGACATACCGCAAGTACACCACTGAATTCAACCGCATGTCTAGGTTGGTGCCTTAAATGGTGAACACTTAAGCAAAGCTAATCAAGTGCTACATCAGAGGAGTTCCGCAGAATATCCGTACACTAGTCAGGTCTAGTAGGCCTGCAACATTTTACTCTGATGCCGAACTAGCAAAGATGGTTTACGATGACCTAGCTGTGGACGATGTGGTGGCGGAAGAGAAGAAAGAGAATAAATGGGTACACAGTTGTGGAATTCAAGAGAGAAGAAAAAGAAGGTATGGGAAAAGAAGTCATGTAAGATATGTGGTAAGATGCACGGTGATGAGTGCAAGTGGGGTAATAGTTCTGATGTGTGCCACATGTGTTGAAAATCTCATGGTGGAGAGTGCAGGCTAGGGTCAAATGGTTGTTACAAATGTCGAAATATGGGGCATTTCACTCAAGATTGCAATGCAAAACCCGCGTGTTATAGGTGTGAGAAAATGGGTCATCTGGCAAGCGCTGGAGGAATTGAGAAGAAGGATGTTGCACAGTATAGGCCAAGTACCATAGTCTACATGCTGACTCAAGATGAAGCCAAGCAGATCCTAGATGTTGTGACATGTACGATTCTTGTAAATGGTATTTCTGCTTTTCTATTAGGGGTGTGCACATTTAGGTCCGGCCCGATGAACCCAAACCCGGAACGGCCCTATTTTAAAACTTATAAAGTCGCTCTTTAATATCACACAATCGGTTTCGGTTCGGATCCAATGAAAACCGACTAACTGAATAATCGATTATGAACGTTACTTGACTAAGGAATTTCATCAAACATATGGTGTGCACTTACAAAAAATATACAGGCATCCTTAGTGAAATGATTTCATTCCTTAATTAACAAGTTCGTCGTGTGATGATGTATATGTGATGATGAATTTAATCAGCTTAAGTAAATAAATTAAAGAATTTTATAAATTAATTGCAATCGGAGGTTAATGGCGAAGAACATTAAAAAAGATACTGATAATCTAAAGATTTGATCATGTTTGTGTGAATCCTTTGAACTCACACCAAGATCAACAAAATATCTCATCCATAGAAGGTACACCGTATCCAATTCCAAGCTATAAACTCCACCTTAACTGATTTAATTATAGGGTTTGGTTTTTGTTCTAAGACTGGGAAACTGAATCCAATTAAGACCGAACCCGACCCACCTTAAAAGGTCCGTTTTTTGGTTTTATTTATTTGCAATATTCGGTTATCGGGTCGGGTCAGTCTTTATCAGGTCGGATCGGGTAATCAGCTTTGCACACACCTATTCTCTATTGTTTGATTCAGGTGTAAATAGTAGTTTTGTACCTATGACATTTAGTAAGTTAGCGAAATGAAATGTTGTCGGGTGCCTTAAACTTTTACAGTAGAAACTGCTAGTGAAACCTTGGTTAGGACAATGAGTATGGTTAAGGATTGTAAATAGAGTTTGAAGCATGTGAGCTCCCTGTTACCCTGTATGCTATGACCTTATGAGGTTTCGATGTGGTTTTGGTAATTGATTGGCTATATGAGTTTGAGGCTCAGATAATGTGTAAAAGTAGGTTGATAAGGTTAAAGTCCTTGGATGGTAATATGGGTACGGTTTATGGTGATAAAGAAAGTTCATGGTTTAATGTCATTTCGATGATAAAAGTCGAAGGTTTGTTAAGGAAAGGGTGCAGTTATTACCTGGCGTATGTTGTCAAAGCAACGGCCGAGATGAAAGAAGTGAAAGATGTTCATGTTGTGTGCGACTCTCCAAAAGTGTTCCCTGAGGACCTTCAAGGATTGCCAATAGAGCGAGAGGTTGAATTTCAGATAGACATAATACCTGAAGCACAACCCGTCGCGAAGGCACGTTACCACCTGGCACTGTCCGAGATGAAGGACTTGATGTTCCAACTGCAAGAACTCCTCGAAAAAGGTTATATAAGGCCGAGTTTTTCACCGTGGGGCGATGTTTTTTTGTTAAGAAGAAGGATGGAAGTATGAGAATGTGTATAGATTATCAGGAGTTGAATGAGCTTACGGTGAAGAACAGATGTTGGTTGCCACAGATTGATGATTTGTTTGATCAAGTATAAGGTGCGAGTTAGTTCTCGCGAATAGACCTTAGGTCGGGCTATCATCAGTTGAAGGTGAAAGAGGCAGACATCCCTAAGACAACGTTTCGGACGCGGTATGGACACTACTAGTTCCTCATGATGTCCTTTGGTCTAACAAATGCTCCCGCAACATTTATGAATATGGTGTATAGGGTATGTCGGCCGATTGGACAACTCAGTTACCTTTTCCATTTACGATATATTGATCTATTCAAAGAGTGAGTCTGACCATGGTGAGCATTTAAGAGAAGTGTTGGAGAACCTGAAGAAAGAGAAACTATATGCTAAGTTTTTGAAGTGCGCATTCTAGTTGCGTGAAGTATAGTTAAGAGGGCACGTAATCAATCCTGAAGGAATGACTGTGGACCCAGCTGTAACGATTCCGACGAAACCCGGTATACCCTAACCGGTAGACAATAGTTACGTCATATTTAATGTCGGGTACATGAGTTACCACAGTAATTATACGAGAATACATAGTTCACTGTATTGATTGTACGTGAATATATAATTCATCGTATTGAATATGCGATCAATCGATCGATAGTAATTGAAACCCGAACGAATCGAGGGTTCAATTATAGACGATATCTATAATATTTAGTGATGATACGAAGCATTAATGCTTCGGGATAAGTAAAGTACGGCACAGAAAAAGAATTTCGATTTAATGGTACGTCGGTACATTAAACGAAACCTTTAATACCAAACCGAGCAAGAGATGATCGATCAAGCCGAAAAAGATGCGCGATAATTAATGATATGATGTTTTAAGTTAATAAATGTCATGGTTTAAGTTTTTAAAGATTTTAAATCGGTTTTATATAAATTTCATTTTAAGCCGAAAAACGACCGTTTTAGCCTCGTTTTAAGCCGAATTAAACATTTAACCGAAAAACGAACTGAACCAGAATATCCAAAACATTATCCGGATTGCGGATATCCAATCATGTGGCTAAGAATGAAGAGGTGGGTCCCACCCCACCCCCTCACTACTTCCGATCGGCCTCCCCTTACACCCCATTCCATTTTTTTTTCTTTTTTCACACAAACAAATCAACAATCTTCATCTCTTCTCAACTTCATGATCCAAAACCGAGAGTTTGTAGCAAGAAAACAAGGTAAAGAATCGAGTTAATCACGTTTCCATCTTCGTTTCTTGAGTTTATTTGCAAGAAAATGAGGTTTCAAAGATGAAAACCGATTCTTGCATGATCAAGTGATGTATATGGGTTATACAAGGGATCTTGGTCCAAGAAAGGGGTTAAACGAACCAAGAACGAATTTTTACGGTTTAAATCTTTGTTTTGAATCATAACCGAAACTATAGTGTAAGAGGCTTGATCGTGAGTGTAACTTTCTTGGTATTGTGGTATGTTGGTTGTAGGCTCTATGTTTAGTGGTAGATAAGGCGGAAAGACGAGTTTGTAGCTTGTAGTGGCGGAAAACGAAAAGTATATTCGGTTATGTTCGGTTTTGGAGTTTTTGGACAGATTGTTGATCGTTTAGAGTTGGGTCATGAAATTTTACAGGGATGTTCTATATATGAATATATGAGTTCTGTGAATTTGTGGAAATTTTTGCACAAAGGATGAATATTTGGTGAATTTAATGCTCGGTTTTGGCCAAAAATGGTGAAAAATAGTTAAATATCATGAAAAATTCTGGAAAATTGCAGATAAGCTCTTTATATCATGTATAAGTCACACACAAAATTTGAGGTCCGTTGGAGAAGTCTAAGTAGGCTTTTCGGTTAAACAAGTTCTAGGGTTTTCTAGCTCGGTTTTAGTGCAAATGGCATGTAAAGAGAGATTTTGGTTCTGGAAAAATTACAGGGGACTATGTCGATGGCAGGGGACATCCAGGAAAAATTTGGGATTTTTTTAAGATCGTTTGGTATTTACGACATATTTAGTGTTTAAATGTTATTTAAAAATAGATAAATAAATTTTAAATATAGAAATTAATTCTGGAAATATTTTTATAAAATTCCCCACTGTCAAAAATTGATTTGTGCAAAATTTCAAGATCCGAGATTAAACGGATAATTATTTGTGCTAATTATCTAACTTTTTAAGTTAAAACGCGTAAACCGGTGAAGTTCGCTTAAGCGAGCTGACTGGTGTATAAAAACCCTAAAAATGAACTATTTTCATATAATTGAGTCAAACAAGTGAAAATAAATCATCCGAAAATAATTCGGATGATTTGAGTAATTTTAACCTATTTTAACAGTTTCCGGTACGCCGAAGACGGAAACGGGTCCCGCGGCCAATCGGGACGTCTAAACCGAGTCCTAAGTTCACATCTTTAACTAAATTATCAGTCAACAACTATTTTCGGGTCGTGTGTGACCAAACTCATTTTTGAAACGTAAAAACGGATACCCGTGCTAAGCACGCAAAACGAGAAAAACGACTAATAGTAGTTGTGACCATGGAACTCTAAACGATATCACAATCTGAGTCCGGAAAAGTGTTTCTGGGTTAACATTGCCCCCAGAACGGGTACAGTGCTGGGCTAACAGTGTCCCCAGATGTACCGGTTGATACAGTTAAAGTTATATTAATAATGAGTGTATAGTAACGATCGTAGGGATCATATTACAGATTGGACGTGTTAATTGATAATGATTGTTGTTACCTGCTTGCATGTGCTAAGGTGAGTTTCACGAGCCCCTTTTTCTGAATTGTTTTCAAATATTTTCCAGGGGCGGAAGCATGTTACTATTGAAATGTTTAAGTACATACTGAACGCATGGATTTGCGTGTATTTATAAATATTTGATTATACGAGAATCGTACGGAATGGGTACAGTACTGGGTTAACAGTGTCCCCATATGTCCCTAGAAGTGTTTCTGGGTTAACAGTGTCCCCAGAATGAGTACTGTACTGGGTTAACAGTATCCCCAGACAGAGGTTTCGCTTGTGGGCTCAGCATAATTACATCGTGTTTCTGGGTTAACATTGCCCCCGGAAAGGGTACAGTACTGGGTTAACAGTGTCCCCCAGATAATATTATATTATGATATTGATTTATCAAGGTTTACTCAAATTGTGAAACTCACCAACTATTCGTAGTTGACCCGTTTTCTCACATGCTTTTCAGGTACAACTAAGATAAAGTGATTGCTTACGTGCTAAGTGCTTGATGTGTGTAAGATTTGCGTGCGGGATGTTAGGATACATTATAACAAATAGAGTTATGTATCGTATTGTATGATGTGTGTATCACCTAGACGGTAATGAAACACGAGATAATGTAATTTTGAAGTATATTAATGCATTCAGTTTTCTTTATAAACAATGTGATTGATATCAGAGGTGTCTGTTGCATCCCGTTTACATTTCCGCTGCAGTTGCGGGGTGTTACAGAAGTTGGTATCAGAGCCATTGGTTATAAAAGAATTAGGATGTCTTTAAAAGATACCTAAAATATAACCAGTAGCTCAAGTATTATAGGATCTGAATATCAACTAATAATTTATTATGACGAGAGCTGGATGAACTTGGATGGACAAGTGAGTTATTATGGTCCGGAACATAATAACAGACTTGTCCGCACGAGGGAATTCAGGGGAAGTCACGGGGTACATTAATAGGTAAAAATGGCAACATATGTGTAAAGTATATAATAATATTTATACGTGCTAATGTGTATATATATAGATGTACATATCTTGTGGGTACATGTATTGAGAAATAGGACCCGGATAAGGAACCGGGGGATAAAATAATAAAAGTACCGAGGATGCTGAAATTTCTAGAGCATCGGTTGATGATAAGTCTGACTTATCGGGCTATAGTTATGATAGTACCAAGTTAGATCTCATGTTTGACATTAACCAGAAATATCTAGTAACCGTCACTCCCAACCAAAATTGATAAATCCCTTACCCTACCAACACCGGTACCGTATATCCTAATAACCCCCTATGTTCACCCGAACCGCCAACCCTCATGTACGAACGAACATGTACCTGAACCCATTCTTGTTCCATTAAAATAAAAATAAAATAATAATAATAAAATGGATAATAAATGAGCAGATAAAAATAATATATAGAAATATATATATGTATTGCTCACTCTCAAACATATGAGACATACCACCTCCAGATCGAGAATTACTGATTTTAGCAAACCTAGAACGCCTGAGGAAATTGACTGAGCAAGTGATAGAGTTTCCCATAATAGTAATTGATAATATTTGAAGGCAACCCATGTTGCGCGATTACCTTGAACCTTGTAACTCCATATGTTATCCTTACATCTGCTAGATACCTATACCCATGTATACTCGAACAGAATGATTAACCATACACAAAGAGGTGTTGGAATCATTATAGCATAGTTGGTTGTTCGTTCGTAGGTGGTATACCGTGTATGCCGGATATACAAATAGACACGGATATTATAACTCCGTGGTACGTAATCGTTTGGTGCTTACGGTGAGCATGTATCGGTTATGCTGACATGCAGAAGGATATTGAAATCAAGCATAGTAAACATTAATCTTTGTTGAGAAAGAACTATATGTCAGTTGGTGACAAGAGTATGAAAAATATTTAAACGTTAACCGACGTCAGGTTAAGTCCATATGTTATTATATTTGTGGGACATATATACTAGATACTAGTATGTGTAATATGTATGATAATACTTGGTGTGTATGTGTACTTGCTGTTATAATTGAGCTGGTAACGAGTTATACGGTGAAATTAATATTGATCACTGCGTACGGGATGAGTACGGCAGAATGACATAAAGAGAGTAACTCCAATGATGGAGATTGATATGATTCAGTTGATTGCTCAAAGATAGCAGATGATGATACCGAGTGTCGTATCACAGATCACTGCTAGTGTTGATGCAAATGTGATCGCAGACTTATAGATCGAGCAATCACATGATTATGAATATTTCAATTCTTAGTGTTATTACTAAGAGTGTTAATGTCCCACCGAATACTATTATGACTACAAGTATTAGTTATAAACTAAACATGAATAGTAGTCGTAATGAATTAGATCCGGTATGAAGGATATGTTTATCGGTTGTGTTAAGGGGATTATTAATTGTTTACTGATGGTAAAGGGAGGAATAGATTAGCGAGTGGATAGAAAAGACCGAAATGGTTAAGGATATTGGTAAGAGTCTAGAACATTGTGTAGTGAAATATGCTACAAATGTGTTGGTAGATTATGTTGTATCGTGATGGAACACGACGGTACGAAATTATAGTTAGAAAATTATTACTCAGATGATATGGTCGGAATTTAAAATTCTTGGGCTAGAGCACTTTTATTCAAGTAATTAAGTTCAGAGATTGGAAACTGAGCTATGGAAGATAGAAATGTTGTATGCTGATCACTTAGAAAACGCTAATCGTTTGAAGGAATTGTCATGTCTGGTAACATGGCTAATTACTCCTGAAACTAAGCGAAGTGAGCGCAACATTGGGGACTAACTCCATCGATAAGGAGTATAGTCAATCCTGTAAAATATACAACCTTTGGAAGGGTTGTGTCACAAGCCAGCATTGATATATTTGACTCTATGGGAAGCGGACTGGAAGGACATTAGGTGAGACGTAGAGTAATTAAGAAGAGAAATGATAAAGGTATAGTGCAAGATAGACTTTTGAATAAGTAGGTATGTCCTACAACCCAGAATTATACAAAGACTAGTTCTGGTGTGAAAACATGAACCGCATGAAGGGTCCTTCTCTAAATGTGGAAAATATGGTCATCGGCAGGAAGAAGAATGTCGAGTGATAGTAGGCCACGGGTGTGGTAAAGATGGACGTAATGCCCTAATTGTAGAACCAGTTGAAGCTATGTGAACCGGCAACCCCAACCCATTCGTGTACAACCACTCCGAACCCAACAACCTCAATAACAATCCATCCAAAGAAATCAAATTATGCCAAACATTTGTACTTGCTATGAATGTGGCAGTACATAACGTTTCAAGAGAAATTGCCCAAAGTTGAACCAAGGTGTCGTTGGAAGACGAACCTCAAGACAAGTATCAACCTCGGATCAAGCAAGGAGCCGTGCTTTTGTGAGTAATTCGAATAAAGCACGTCATGATCCAAATGTGGTATTAAGTACGTTGTAGTTTTAAATCAATAGGCTTCAGTGATATTTTTACGGTCGCCGATAGAAGTTAGTTCCTGTTAACCTCCTATCATTTGGAAAGATACCGATTAGTGAAACTATAGAACCCTATACTGTAGAATCGCCAACGATAAACCCCTAATGGTTAACTAAATTGTTCGGAATTGTCCTATTATTCTGAACGATTAACCTTTCCTTATTGACATACGACCAGTAAAGTTAAGAAGTTTTGACGTAATAGTTAACATGGATTGGCTAATTCAACATGAAGCTGAAATCAAATATGAAAAGAAGATGATTAGAAGCTCTCTTTCGGACGATGAAGCGATTAAATACAGAGAAAAGTGTACTGTATTATGTTACCACTCTAATCTCATATTGAGATGTTATAATATTTACGACAAGAAGACGTGGTGTATTTAACAAACGTGATTGCCAAAGTATTTAAAAGAAGACATATAGAAGATATCCCGATGGTACGCGAATTTCCACAAGTTTTCCCAGAAGAACTTCCTGGATTACCGCAAACCCGACAGGTCGAATTCAGAATCGATTTAATGTCTCAAGCTGGCCCTGTTGCTAAAGCACCCTACCGACTTGCACCGTCCGAGATGCAAGAATTATCCAATCAGTTACAAGAATTGTTGGATTAGATTTTATACGACCTAGTTAGTCACCATGGGGTGCACCAGTTTTAATTGGGAAATGAAGGACGGAAGTGTTAGGATACGTGTTGATTTGGGAGAATTGAATAAAGTGACGATCAAGAATAGGTATTCACTTCTTCGAAGTAAATGATCTGTTTAACCAACTGCAAGGGGCGATTTATCTTTAGAAAATTGATCTTATATATAGTTATCACCAAATGAAAAATCCAAGAGGAGGACGTTGCAGCAACAGCGTTTCGGACTTGCTACGGCCATTATGAATTCTTATTCATGCCGTTCGGGTTAACAAATGCGCAGGCAGTATTCATGGAACTCATGAATCGAGTCTGTAAACCTTACTTTGACAAATTTGTCATAGCATTCATTGATGATATTTTGATATATTCGCAACGTAAAGAAGAGCACGAACGATGGTTAAGGAAAATTGTGGAAGTGTTAAAGCAAGATGAGCTATACGCGAAGTTTTCGAAATGTGATTTTGAATAAAGAAGGCATAATCCCTTGGTCATGTTGTAAAGCAACAAGGATTTCGCAAAGATCCAAATAAGATAGAAACCGTTAAAATTGTGCCAAGGGCCGATTTTAAGTCTCCCCGATGGAGACGATGGTTTTGTCGCGTATTGTGACGCATCGCGTAAAGGGTTAGGATGCGTGTTGACGCAGTATAATAAGGTTATAGCCTATGCTTCCCGACAGTTAAAAGTACACGAGAAAAATTACACTACTCACGACTTAGAACTGGGAGCGGTTATCTTCGCACTTAAAATCTGGAGATATTATCTCTACGGTACGAAGTGCACCATCTTCACCGATCATAAAAGTTTGCAGCACATATTCGATCAGAAAGAACTGAATATGAGGCAACGAAGATGGGTCGAGTTGTTAAGCGATTATGACTGTGACATCCGTTATCACCCCGGCAAGGCTAACGTCGTAGCCGATGCCTTGAGTAGGAAAGATCGGGTTAAGCCATTGCGAGTGAAAGCGCTAGGGATGATAGTCCAGTCGAACCTTTCGGACATGATTCGAGTCGCTCAACGTGAGACGTTGAAAGAGGAACAATTGGAAAAGGAGGGACTTTACGGCAATGAGAAGAATTTTGAACAGCGCGTGGACGAAATTCTCTACTTCAAAAATCGGGCTTGGATCCCGACTCTCCATGACCTTCGTGATTTAATCATGGACGAAGCGGATAGATCGAAATATTCCATACATCCGGGGTCGGATTAGACTATTGATGATGCGAATATCTGAAAGGATCTTATTAATGGCTGAGTTGGAGAAAGATATGGATACGTATGTTGGAGGATATTTGAGTTATGCGAGAGATAAGGCTGCACACCGAAAACCCTGGGGAACGCCACAACGACAGAAAATTCGCCAATGATAGTGGGAATAAATTACAATGGATTTCGGGACACAAATTCCCATGATATATCAATGGCATGAGGTAAATTAGGTAATCGCGGATCGATTAACCAATCCTCGCATTTCATCCCAATCTATGACGATTACCACAATGAATTCTCGCCCAAATTCATGATGATGAAATGGTATCTCGTCGTGGAGTACCATTTTCAATTATCTCAGATCGAAATAGTCATCCTACTTCCATTATTGGAAGGAGGGGAAGGAAGCATCGAGAGCTTGAAGCTTTCTATGGGTGAAGTAGTTATCACCAATTTGTTAAATTGAAAATGGGCGTCGATCAAGCCATAAGATTTGAATTGATTCGAGAAACAACCAATAGGATTTATAATAATTAAGATATGTTGAAAGCAGCGCGAGATTGGCAAAGGATTTATGCCAACATTCAAAGGAAACCATTGTCGCTGGAAAGAGGTGACAAGGTATTTTTATGGCATCACCTTAGAGAGGTGATATGAGGTTTGGCAAAACCGAAAATAGCTCCTTAATATATTGGACCTCATGAGACTATCTCCATGATTGGTCATTTAGTTTATCGATTAAAGTACTCCAGGGGCTATGTACTATACATAATGTTTTGCCATGTATACGGATTGAAAAGTGCCTAAGCGATGAGGCAACGAAAGTACTAGTAATGGAGGTACTCATAGAAAACATGCTTGATATCATAAATAATTCCGTAAAGATAGTAAACGGGAAAACTAAACAGTTTGGACACACCAAGCTTTATTGATTAAGAATAAGTGGAATTCACAGTGAGGACCAGATTATACCTGGTAACGCGAGGGTGAATTCTGAAGGAAAAACCCCCACCTTTCCCTCGGAAAGGGATAGTGAGCGTGTAAAATTTCGAGGACGAAATTTCTTAATGGGGGGAGAATGTAACGATTCCGACGAAACCCGGTATACCCAAACCGGTAGACAATAGTTACGTCATATTTAATGTCGGGTACATGAGTTACCACAGTAATTATACGAGAATACATGGTTCACTGTATTGATTGTACGTGAATATATAATTCATCGTATTGAATATGCGATCAATCGATCGATAGTTATTGAAACCCGAACGAAACGAGGGTTCAATTATAGACGATATCTATAATATTTAGTGATGTTACGAAGCATTAACGCTTCGGGATAAGTAAAGTACGGCACAGAAAAAGAATTTCGATTTAATGGTACGTCGGTACATCAAACGAAACCTTTAATACCAAACCGAGCAAGAGATGATCGATCAAGCCGAAAAAGATGCGCGATAATTAATGATATGATGTTTTAAGTTAATAAATGTCATGGTTTAAGTTTTTAAAGATTTTAAATCGGTTTTATATAAATTTCATTTTTAAGCCGAAAAACGACCGTTTTAGCCTCGTTTTAAGCCGAATTAAACATTTAACCGAAAAACGAACTGAACCAGATTATCCAAAACATTATCCGGATTGCGGATATCCAAACATGTGGCTAAGAATGAAGAGGTGGGTCCCACCCCACCCCCTCACTACTTCCGATCGGCCTCCCCTTACTCCCCATTCCATTTTTTTTTCTTTTTTCACACAAACAAATCAACATTCTTCATCTCTTCTCAACTTCATGATCCAAAACCGAGAGTTTGTAGCAAGAAAACAAGGTAAAGAATCGAGTTAATCACGTTTTCATCTTCGTTTCTTGAGTTTATTTGCAAGAAAATGAGGTTTCAAAGATGAAAACCGATTCTTGCATGATCAAGTGATGTATACGGGTTATACAAGGGATCTTGGTCCAAGAAAGGGGTTAAACGAACCAAGAACGAATTTTTACGGTTTAAATCTTTGTTTTGAATCATAACCGAAACTATAGTGTAAGAGGCTTGATCGTGAGTGTAACTTGCTTGGTATTGTGGTATGTTGGTTGTAGGCTCTGTGTTTAGTGGTAGATAAGGCGGAAAGACGAGTTTGTAGCTTGTAGTGACAGAAAAAGAAAGGTATATTCGGTTATGTTCGGTTTTGGAGTTTTTGGACAGATTGTTGATCGTTTAGAGTTGGGTCATGAAATTTTACAGGGATGTTCTATATATGAAAATATGAGTTCTGTGAATATTTGGTAATTTTTGGACAAAGGATGAATATTTGGTGAATTTAATGCTCGGTTTTGGCCAAAAATGGTGAAAAATAGTTAAGTATCATGAAAAATTCTGGAAAATTGCAGATAAGCTTTTTATATCATGTATAAGTCACACACAAAATTTGTGGTCCGTTGGAGAAGTCTAAGTAGGCTTTTCGGTTAAACGAGTTCTAAGGTTTTCTAGCTCGGTTTTAGTGAAAATGGCATGTAAAAAGAGATTTTGGTTCTGGAAAAATTACAGGGGACTATGTCTATGTCAGGGGACATCCAGGAAAAATTTGGGATTTTTCTAAGATCGTTTGGTATTTATGACATATTTAGTGTTTAAATGGTGTTTAAAAATAGATAAATAAATTTTAAATATAGAAATTAATTCTGGAAATATTTTTATAAAATTCCCCATTGTCAAAAAGTGATTTGTGCAAAATTTCAAGATCCGAGATTAAACGGATAATTATTTGTGCTAATTATCAAACTTTTTAAGTTAAAACGCGAAAACCGGTGAAGTTCGCTTAAGCGAGCTGACTGGTGTATAAAAACCCTAAAAATGAACTATTTTCATATAATTGAGTCAAACAAGTGAAAATAAATCATCCGAAAATAATTCGGATGATTTGAGTAATTTTAACCTATTTTAACAGTTTCCGGTACGCCAAAGACGGAAACGGGTCCCGCGGCCAATCGGGACGTCTAAACCGAGCCCTAAGTTCACATCTTTAACTAAATTATCAGTCAACAACTATTTTCGGGTCGTGTGTGACCAAACTCATTTTTGAAACGTAAAAACGGATAACCGTGCTAAGCACGCAAAACGAGAAAAACGACTAATAGTAGTTGTGACCATGGAACTCTAAACGACATCACAATCTGAGTCCGGAAAAGTGTTTCTGGGTTAACATTGCCCCCAGAACGGGTACAGTGCTGGGCTAACAGTGTCCCCAGATGTACCGGTTGATACAGTTAAAGTTATATTAATAATGAGTGTATAGTAACGATCGTAGGGATCATATTACAGATTGGACGTGTTAATTGATAATGATTGTTGTTACCTGCTTGCATGTGCTAAGGTGAGTTTCACGAGCCCCTTTTTCTGAATTGTTTTCAAATATTTTCCCGGGGCGGAAGCATGTTACTATTGAAATGTTTAAGTACAAACTGAACGCATGGATTTGCGTATATTTATAAATATTTGATTATACGAGAATCGTACGGAATGGGTACAGTACAGGGTTAACAGTGTCCCCAGATGTCCCTAGAAGTGTTTCTGGGTTAACAGTGTCCCCGGAATGAGTACTGTACTGGGTTAACAGTGTCCCCAGACAGAGGTTTCGCTTGTGGGCTCAGCATAATTACATCGTGTTTCTGGGTTAACATTGCCCCCGGAAAGGGTACAGTACTGGGTTAACAGTGTCCCCAGATAATATTATATTATGATATTGATTTATCAAGGTTTACTCAAATTGTGAAACTCACCAACTATTCGTAGTTGACCCGTTTTCTCACATGCTTTTCAGGTACAACTAAGATAAAGTGATTGCTTACGTGCTAAGTGCTTGATGTGTGTAAGATTTGCGTGCGGGATGTTAGGATACATTATAACAAATAGAGTTATGTATCGTATTGTATGATGTGTGTATCACTTAGACGGTAATGAAACACGAGATAATGTAATTTTGAAGTATATTAATGCATTCAGTTTTCTTTATAAACAATGTGGTTGATATCAGAGGTGTCTGTTGCATCCCGTTTACGTTTCCGCTGCGGTTGCGGGGTGTTACACCAGCTAAGATTGAGGCGACAATGAATTGGAAGCCTCCACAAAACACGACTGGTATACGCTGCTTCTTACGGTTGGCTGGCTATTATAGGAGATTCATTCAAGGCTTCTCCAAGGCAGCCGCACCGTTGAAAAGTATGACCCGAAAGTCTGTAGTATTCAATTGGGGAAAGTATCAAGAAGAATGTTTTGTGGAATTGAAATATAGACTCTCACAAGCTCCAATCCTTTCCCTACCCGATGGTGATGAGGATTTGGTTGTTAGTACTGACTCTTCACTTCGTGGGTTTGGTTGCGTGTTAATTCAGCAAGGAAATGTGATAGCTTATGGGTCCAAACATTTGAAAGTTCATGAGACTACCTACCTAACGCATGACTTAGAGCTAGTAGTAGTAGTGCATGCCCTCAAGATCTAGAGACATTATTTGTACGGTACTAAGTGTACTATTTATACATATCATAATAGTTTAAAGTACTTCTTCGAGCATAAATAGTTGAACATGAGACAAAGAAGATGGCTAGAGTTGATAAAGGACTATGATTGTGATCTCAAATACCATCATGGTAAGGCTAATGTAGTCGATGATTCGCTAAGCCGTAAGAATGAAGAAGTCATTGCAACAGTGAAGTCTTATAAGTTAATCGTTACCTCATATCTCTTTGGAGAGATCATTACCACATATCTATTTGGGTATGAAGAATGAAGTAGTGGATTACGTTGCTTGCAAGTTTAAGCAAAGCACCAGATGCCGTATGGAAAGATGCAAACATTAGAGATACTAGAATGGAAATGGGAACCACAACACCATGGATTTTATAACTAAGCTACCGTATACAGCTAAACATCATGACATTATCTGGGTGATCGTGGACCGTTTGACGAAGAGTGCTCACTTTCTTCCTATATGAGAGGCTATCTCATCAGAAATATTAGCAAGTGTGTTCATAATAGACGTTTTTTCAAAATATGGAATGAGATTATCAATCGTGGTTGATAGAGATACTCGCTTTACTTCAATATTCTGGAAGAAGTTACATGAAGCTATGAGAACAAGGCTGAACATCAGTACGGCGTATCATCCTCAAACATATGGACAGTCTGAAAGGACTATCCCAACCCTTGAGGATGTGATGCGCGCTTATGTTTTAGACTTTGAGGATATGTTGTGTGCTTGTGTTTTAGATTTTGGGAGATTGGATGTTTAGAAGCTGTGTAAGAAACCTCTTCAAGGTTTGATCAGATCAAGGCTTGAATGAAAGTTGCTCAAGACCGACAGAAGTCATATGCCAATAAGCGGAAACAGTCGATTGAGAACGTTAGTGATAGTGTGATGCTCAAGGTCTCGCATTGGAAGGGAATTATTCATTTCAGAAAAACAAGAAAGTTGAGTCTAAGGTACATTGGACCGTTTAGAATCATAGATCGTGTGGTCGAAGTGGCTTACAAATTGGATTTGCCAGAAGAGTTCGAAGGAATTCACAATACTTTTCATGTTTGTAGCTTGAGAAAATGTCTAGCTGATGACACGTCTCATTTGCCATTAGTAGATATTGAGGTTGATGAACAATTAAACTATGTTGAGAAGCCTGTAGAGATAGTCGACCGCAAGGAAACGTATCTTCATCATAAAGTTATCCCTTTGGTAAAAGTGATATGGAAGCATCGTAAGGGATCAAATGCTACTTTGGAAGTTGAAGAAGAGATGCGCAAGTTTTACCCAAATTTATTTAAGTAATAGTTAGATTTCGGGGACGAAACCTATTTTAAGGAGGGTAGACTTATAGTATCCAACTTTTGATAATAATAAATAAAATAATCTCAATTACTTAATGGTGTATTACTATTTAGTTAAGATAAATAAAAAAAAATAGAGTGTGAGTTTGGACAGTATAAGATAGAATAAGGGATGGTGAAGGGCCTTAGGTCCATGGCTATGGGACTGTTCTTGGCTTCTGCCTTGTCTTCTTGATTGGTCCTTATATCTTTCAGATTCTTCGCTTCCTCGAAGTCGAGCATGTGGGTTACTCCTTTCGCCAGTCTTCTCAACTGATGTTCCAACTTCCTCTCAAAATTCATTCTAATTCTTTCTTGTTCTTTCTTTAACCACATTACCGGATCCTCTTCTTTGTCTTCCGCCGCAACAGGACGTTTTGCGAGAAAAAATGGTTTCCGCGAATCATAATGGACACATCTTGTTGTGGTCGTTTGATCTCAATATAATCTTCACTTTGCCTTCTGTTTCATTTCCGGGACCCATCCTGGTTGGGTCCTGCACGGTTGGAAGACGGTGTTGTCAGAGGAGAAGATCTACCAGAACTCATAACGTTTTGAATAAATTTTTCTAGGTCTATCTGGTACAGATGTCGCCAATGAAGAAACACTAACTCAACAATTGGTAGGCTTAACCTAATTTGTCAGCCGAAGATGGATTAACGACAAACCAACCCTTGGTAGGCTTGGTTTAGTGTTTTCCGGTGATACTTTTAACAACCGTTTAGGGCTCCGACTATTGTGACCTGCAAAACCGAACACCATGAGCTCGTTATGAGAAGGGGAATAAGGGGGTGTTCTCGTAACCACCCTCCGACGTGAGAATCAGTATGGTAAGTGATGAATTTTATTATCCAAAATTAGCGAGTCTAGACCCTTTACAGTTGGTTCTCATGTTGTATATATAGCCGAAGGGAAGGAAAAAAATTGGGCCAGATGTCTCATTCAATGGAACCTTCTATTCTCATGGATCTGCATGATAGTGGCTCTTGATTGAATGGACAGTCTGGCATATAAGATTCATTGTTGTGGGCAGGTACCGCGTTGACCCTTCCTCATTGGTACATCGTGCATTTGTACATAGTATCAGTATCCCAACCTGGGCTTGGTATTTTCTTTGCCACGTGTCCATTTATGCCTTGTTGCGACAAGTCGTCCGCTATGCCTATTGACATATAATATCACAAGTCTCTCTTCCGCAATAGATACGTGTCATGTTGCGGAGAGTATTCTACCCACGAATGGATATCCGCGGAGAGATCCTTCCGCTTCGCAGAGGACCTACCATTTAAAAGGTTTATTCGGTACCCTACCTCCACATTATATATACCAGTTCTTCTACCTAGCGCGTTGTGCGTGGAAGCTACCAAAACTTCAACGTTGGGACCCCGGCGTTGATAAAACCCGATTTTCACGACAATGAGTCGACGCGTTGTCCGTATTGGTTATGTTTGTTAAAGTATAGACATCGTTGGCAAATTTTGAGCATTAAAGCCAAAAAAATGAATTCGTAAAATTAACATATTATAGTATTAACGTATAAAAAAATATTTAAAACAATGTTTATTTGGTTAGCAAACCCGAGATATATGAAATATATGTGTTGTCGGTCTCGGGCATTGTGGCCGTAATTTGACCCAAATTCAGTTAGTTTGGATTACATTCGTTACGGTAGTGGAGCTAACAAATAAAAAATATATATCAAAATGAAGGTGGACCAATGGCCAATGGGAAAAGAAACGGGGGGGGGGGGGGGGGGGGGTCGGACGATAAACTTGCGCGTTGGTAAAACCCGAGCGTTGTTAGTCACCCGCGTTGAGGCGGCGAGTCTACTCGAATTTGGTCGGTTTTCGTCAGCTTTGTTATGGCACCATAACTAAACAAAAAAAATGACATTGATCGGTTTCCTTACGCTCATTATGTAACTGAACTAAACACGAGAAAAAACAAATTCTTGGACTAATAGGGCACTTGCGGCCCCAAGGTTCTAAGTTACCGTCAGCTTCGTTATGTTACGGGAATTGAAAGAAATTTGACATTAGGTCGTTTCTCTTACGTTCTTTGTAGTAACTAAACTAAAAATAACAAATTCTCGAACTAATACGGTGCCCCAAATAACCCAATAGAGCATTTACGACACTAAAGTTCAAAATTATATACGGTATAATATAATAGTAATTCCTAGATATCGAATTCAGATACTTTTGTGTATAATAAGTCGCTATCAAAGTTAAAAGCTAGGAATAAAGCACATTCAAGGAAGAATAAAGCAACCCACAAGCACCTTCACATTTGGCTTCATGAACATAAAAGTAATTATTTTAAAAATGTGAAGAAATTAAGTGGAAGTAAAATCAAATATTAAAGGGGAACAATGTTAAAAATTCAAAAATAAAAAACCAATAAACTTTCAAATGCAGTTGAAAAAAAAAAAATAAAACAAAAACGAACTTTCAAACATTTTAAAAATAAGACGAAATATCAACTCTGGTAGATGAGTTTTTTGATCGCATTAACTGGCAGCATTCAAGACTTTTACAGAATTGACCAAATACTAAATGCAACGAAAATTATAACTTAAAATGAGTTTAAGATATCAAAATTTATATTCAATTAAAAAAATTCATGCCAAGCCAACGGTTTAAATATTTCCAACCCCAATAAATACATTTAGAACAGAATTTAAAACTTAAGTATAAATTCATTAAAATAGTAATAAACTAATTTTTCTTGATCTATTACAATTTCCCTAGTTCAAGGTTATTTGATAATCAAATTTTTATTTCTAAAAGATACAACAGAAAATTATAAGGTATCTTTTAGAAGTTTAAGATACAAAATTTTATTTCTAAAAGATACAAAATTTAAGATAGCTTGATTTTCTGTTTTATTGTTTAAAATTTAAATATTTTTGAACTCATTTAATTGCAATTAATCAATATTGTTTCATTTTGGCATTTATTTCTTTTCATCCCTTTGGCTTCCTTGAAGCTATAACCTTACCCATAAAGCTATATTACCTTTCATCAGACTGAATTTAGGTATCCTGCTACCGACACACGCAGAGAAAATTCTATAATAATATATATTATGTATATGTATTTATACAAGGATCATGTGGGTGTAAAACGTTATGAAATGAGAGAGATGGAAGATGCGGAAGTGGTTATGGAAAGATTTGGTGATGAACAAAGCACATTATTGGACAGGTTTGAAAGGCTTTCATTTGAGTTGCAACTGAATCAAGCCATTCTTGGTAGGAGTTTTTCTGAGCCACGTGTACCTAGGCACCAGTTGTCACCGCCACGGTTGCAGCCACCACCCGAACCGACGGTGGCTCAAGGACGGCGCCCTCATTATCACCACCGTGGGTTAGGGTTCCAAAAGGTTTTGAAGAAGCTTTTGAGGCCCATTTTCGGTAAGAAGAAAGCAGAAATTAATATTCCAGATCAAAAGAATTTCAAGTTTATGAAGGCGTTTAGCAGGTCTTTAAAGTTTTAGAAATTAAACATACTAATAATGTCTGTTTAGTTTACAACCTTTTCAGGTTCAAGTTTTTAAGTGGTATGATACCTTATAAATTATGTTATTATTACAATTTCGCTTTTTTTTCTTAATAAGAACATTTTTATTGTATGTGGGTTTATACAAATTCGCCTGTGTTTGCGACGGTATCACACACAACAGCGCTTGTAAAATTTGAACACGTGGAGAGCTTTATATGGTTTCAAACATTATCGGTCGTTCGTCTAACACCGTCTTAAGTCTTTGCCCGTGTTTGGATGGACCTTTTTTAAAAGAAAAGGTCAACTAGATATATTGCGTAAATCGAAATGTTTATATAATCGGGATTTAATTAACTGTTTATTGATGTTTTGTACCTTTAGAATTTGATTTGTTGTCAATCCAAATCACAAAGGAAAGCAATATCTCAAAAATCATCTTTACATTTCTATGGTCGGAAATAGATGGGGGCCAGGCTATTAATTCTACGGGCAATTATTTATGAGAAAATGAAATTTCAATTCTATGCTTATAAGAGAATTAATATTAGTTGCAAAAAAATTTCATCATCTAAGTGGAATTCAACTATCTTTAGAAAATAAAAAAAAAACAAAAAAAAAGTCAACCATTCAATAAGGGTGGTATCATTTAAGAACTCTAAAAAAGTTAACAACTCTTAGGAACCCTTAAAAACCGAACAATTTTTTAATTTTTTTAAATATTAACATTATTTAAGAGTAGTTTTATCATATTTTATATAAAAAAATTTGATTACATATATTAATCACAAGTTTACATATATGTAAAATTTATGTACTAACAAATTTACATATGTTTAAAACAAAACATAGATATGTATAAAAACTAATTTTCAAAATTGTAATCGTAGATATAGATATATAGAAAATGATAAAAACTACTCTCAAAGAACGTTAACATACAAATTTTTTTTATAAAAAACGTTAGTTTTCATGGGTTACTTTAAGTTCTTAAATAATTTAACAGTTCTGTAAGATAAATTAGTTTAATAAAAATAATATTAAATATCAAATAAATACTATTTTGTTTAACCGACACTTCTAAGTTAACGCTTCTTATTAAATCGCGTCACTAGCTTTCGTACATGGATATATATGTGTGTGTGTGTATTAGATCTATATTAATAATAAACCATATTTATTATAAAATCCGACACTTTTAACTCACGTTTTTCTCGTCGTTGAACGTCTTTACAAACTCGTCAATATATATATATATAAATATATATATATATATATATATATATATATATATATATATATATATATATATATATATATATAGGGGTGAGATCTAGAGTGAACTCCTCTTAAAGAGAGAACTAGAGAACTAGTAAATAATTGTTTTTAACTATTTTTAAAAATTTATTTTGTGATTTTTTTCTTTACTCCTTCTAATAAGATGATATTGTTCTTAAAAAAAATGTCGATGTAATGCGTATGTGCATTAAAGCTTATTGTACATATAAAATAGTGTTTTATTGCATATAATACAACACAAATACATTATCTAATACACACTATTTAATATATGAAAATACAACACTAATAATTGTATGCAAAACACATTATTGCATATATGTAATACAACACTAATGCACATATGCACTATATCGATTTTTTTTAATTTTTGTATATAATATAATACTATTGCAAATATACGATACAAACAACTATATATATGCTATTCAACACTATTTCAAATATCAAATTGCATACTATTGCACATATGCATTATGAAAAAAGTCGATGCAACGTTAATTTTTTTTAATTTTTATATTTTTTGTGGTGAAGAATAACAGCATATAAGAAGATGAATGCAAAAAAATTTTAAAAATATTTTTTTTATTAAATTAAAAATACTTCATTATTAGTTCTCTAGTTCTCTCCATAAAATAGAGTTCTTTCATGATCCTCTCCCTATGTGTGTATATATATATATATATATATATATATATATAGAAAAGAGTTAAAATAAAAAGACATAGTTTTGTAGGAAGAGTAGGAATGACATAAAATTTAGAGTTAGGAAACTATGTAGCCTAAATACTAGATCTTAGGAAACTATTTGGTAGTTTAAAAACTATCAATTTCAACCAGTGGTGAGTTATAATAACAAGAGATAGTTTCCTAAGAAGAGTAAGAATAAATCTAAGCCCATAGATCTATAATCTAGTGGTTGAGATTGGTAGTTTTTAAACTACCAAATAGTTTCCTAAGATCTAGGATTTATGCCACATAGTTTCCTAACTCTAAATTTTATGTCATTCTTACTCTTCCTACAAAACTATGTATTTTTATTTTAACCCTTTTCTATGCATATATTAATTTTTAAAACGATAATATAACAAACATATTAAACACGTTAGATATATCTTTAGCATTAAAACTTCGTTAATGATTCAAAAAATATATTTATTTAAACATTATTATGATTTATTTATTTACTTATATTTATTATATCTCAAACCATATTTAATTTTTTAAATAAGTTATTTATTTAAATTTTTTAATTATTTATTTTATCATGTATAAAATTGATGGTGTTTTGTAATAATTCCTTCAAACAAATGATAAAAATAACATTAATCCTTAAAATAATAATCACTATAGAAATCAATCGTTCAAATCCATAATTTCAATCATAACTCAAATCGCGTAGAAATCCGAATCTATTATACACATGATGTAATTTGCAATTAACTCATATTATTATTATTATTATTTAACTAGGAATCCTTGACGGTATATCCCGAAGGGTTTATCTTTCTCACATCATCCTCATATGTATTTCGTTCATCTAACCAGGTGAGTACCAAATTCCCCTATTTTACTTCTTTTTCCACACTTTGGGGACATATGCGTAAATTATATTTCTTATATATACTCATACTCAAAACTGCAACTATTGTCTTATGTGTTAACAACTTATACCTTACTTGTTTATGTGCTTACTTGCTTTATTTGTTTCTGCATTCGGAGAGGTCCAGCATAATCCCAGAATAGTATGATCATACGCCAGTCGTTATAGCCTTTGTGCTTCTCGACATCTCATTTATACTTGCTCATTTGGTTAATTTGTTATTCTCATATGACTTGTTGTAATTACTTATTTTTATATATACTATATGTACGTTTAAACTGGTGTGTTGCTCACTCAACATGTGTTGTTGACAAAATTATATTTCATACGCATATGCAGGTTATCGTAGAAATTTAATGCAGGTTGGTGAAGACTTAGTGAATAATTTAAGTTAGAAAATAATTAATCAAGATCATTTGTGATATAAGTTGTATTGTTGTAAGATTATGGATTATGTATTTGTTTGTATTTGATTTTTTGAAAACTTAATTTAATTAATATATATTGTCATTTTAATAATGCATGATAGTAACCTTTGAAAAGCTGTGAGCAATCAGTTCGCGCCCTGACATTTCCGCCGTAGTTTGGGGTGTGAAAGATTGGTATCAAAGTCGAAAGTTTAAGATAAGTCGTTAGAAATTGCCTTAGACATATGTTTAGGAGCCTGTACGTGCCTATCTGTTTACCTTTATGTGTTCAATTTTTAATTGTTTACAGCTTTCTTAGATAATTATTTATTATTTATTGTATTGTTATGCACATACACACACACAAACTCCGAGGCTATGCCTCAACATTCAAAGAAAACTTTTTGAAATTAGATTGCTTTTATTTTCAAGAAATTCCTTAGGAATTCTCACATGCTATTTTCACTAGTACACCTTAAGGCTAGGTTATGTGGCATGTCCTTAAGATAAATGAAAGAGGAAGAGAAACTGAGAGTTGGGCACTGGCAAAACGGTTCTAAGAAACAAAGTTAAGACGCTAATCCTTTCCTGGATGATAACCTGACCACAATATTCAACCCTATGGACCCGAGCGAGACCCATACATGCCATATGACCAAAACCATAAGCTGACAACCGTAACCACGTTAGTGGTTGCATCCCTATAATATCTTAAACCGAATTCACGGTGGTTTGTGGCTAAACTTGGTTATTCCGATTATTGTGTTTTGTAATTTAAATGATTAGTTGGGTGAAAAATCCATGGAACCCATGGACACTCCTACTATCCATTTCTCAGTTTGTTTTATGTTTTTGTTGGAGTTCATCATACGTGGTGGTTCACGGGATGCTCCAATTACTCATATTTCTCTCATTTGTTCGTTATTTAGTTTGGTCGATTAAAACGACATGTAACGCTCATTGGACCGAAAAACTATATTGTATTGTTAATTAGTTAATTAGTTGGGACAATTAAAATGCCATGTAACGCTCATGGGCTGTCCAACTCAGTTGCTTTTATTCGTTAGTTTCGTTGGGCCATTCAAATTGCCATGAAAAGCTCATGGGAGGCCAACACACAATTTATATTTTGTTAGTTTATTGTAAAACTTAATCAAATAAAAATCTAAATTTTAAACTGACTTATCTCCTCGTGTAGTCATCACACATTAATCATATTGAATACATCATCTAATAATTATTTACGCTATGTACCACTCATCTTATAATCTTTTATCCTTTAATTCTCATGATATGACACAAATCTCTCACCTCTCAATGCAAAGTTATTATAAGTTATCTAAATAATTAAACATTTTATTATTTAAATGTTTTCCTCAAATTATCCTTCATCTTATAAATCTTTATTTTTTATCCTCATAGAATGTCTCACTTTAGCCACTACCGTCGTCCTTGACATTAATAGTCTTGTTTTAATGACCACCGCGTGTATAGCGAAGGAATTAACTGAAACAACATCTAAAATATAAACTCAAATTCAAAACATCAATAGAACCAATTTGAACTTGTTCATCAACTTCCTTGATGGAAATTTTAATTCATTTACCCATACTCATCCTCGCAACAACAACAACAACAACAACAATCACAAGTCTAATCATAAAAACAATGTTGTTAATCAAATCAAACATCAACCTCGACAAAATCAAAGTATCCCTAGCAAGAAACTCTCCATCGATATTCACTCGTTATGCCCCACTAGTAACTGTCATCATTCGACTCAATCCTCATGTAGCTTTTGCACCCAATTTACTCGCTTCAACCATCCTTGCAAATACTTGCCCTACGCCGCCTAATGCACAAGCCGTCCCCCAACAGTTTATCCTTCATGCTCAACCTGATGTCCCTACTATCCGTGCTTGCTACCATTCAGGAAGACACAAATCCTCTCAGCGACATGTGCCCTCAGATTATCCAACCTAATCAAGTTCAAACTATAGTTACACCCTACTACACTTCCCATCAAGTCCAAACCTATCGATCCCATGTCCTTCAAGCTCCTCTCGTCAAGCAAGATCATTCATACGTAACCCAAATTTATCAGATTCCGCACCCGCAAGCTCAAGTTTACCAAGCCTACTCTAACTAATCAACCCTCTTGCAAACCGTTCGGGCTCCAGTTACCCAAGCGATGTCGGATCAAGCTAGCACAACTGCCCAAGCCCCATGGATCAAATCACCCAAGACGCTTAAGTCCTAAGGTTTCAAGTCATGCGCAACTGAAGATTTAAGCTAATAGAAGACTTTGCTGCTCGTCGTATTCTATCTTACTTGAAGTTGACTTTTCTATTCTATATCGACTATTTAATAAATTTTGAATTAACGTTAATGAATTATTGGAGTTCTAACAAAGATTTCCTATTATTATGCCCCTCGAGTAAATTTTAAAATTATCGAATGGTGGTTTTATAAAATTCCCCATTTTAAATTACCAAACTATAAACTTTTGTCTGTTTAAAGACGCCTCACTTCAAACTCCTTTCCCTAAATGATTTCTATTCTTACAAATTGTATTTTCAAAAGTTTTTGTAAACCCATACGATAAAACGAATCATGTGGACCATCCGTGTAACATCCCGAATTTTATATTAGTAAATAAAAGAAGACCATAATTTAAAAACGAGTGTTAATATTTAATTAATATTAAATATAGAAAGAATCATGGACTTGGGTAATTAAATGGATTAAGATGGTGGGATGGGCCTTAGGTCCATGGGCTTTAAGGGACATAAATACCCCTTAAACCTTCCTAAAACCCTAACTTCCCATTCCATCTTTCCATAATCCCTACACACACCCAAAACACACACACAACCCGAACCAAGATCCAAAGGCGAGGACCCGAGCTTGTTGGTGCTAGATCGTCGTGACGAACCAAAGCAACATAAAAGACCAGCTCGTGTTCGTAGTTTGACTCGTTTACGGTACGTTTATATCGAGAACTTGTTCGTTTAGGTTTGGATTAGTATAGAAATGATAGATCTGTGTTTGTATGGTAAAAACGAATCCAACAAAGCTAAACTTACTGAAAATGGTTAAGATTTGATGGGTTAATCGATTGATAAAAGAATCCGTAACCTATGCGCCTAAATCGCACCCCATAACCATCGATGTTAGGCCGATTTGATGATTGGGGTTTGTAGGCGTTGGTCAGACGATTCCGTTGATACCTAAATCGAGTTATTTGGTTAAGAAACAAAGATGATTATGGGATTTAAGAACGAACTGTAGCTACAGCTGGACAACTTCGCTGCAGCTAAGTTCACCTGATGACAACTTCGCCATATGCTAAGTTCGCCTGACGACAACTTCGCCATATGCTAAGTTCGCCTGATGACAACTTCGCCATATGCTAAGTTCGCCTGATGACAACTTAGCCTATGCTTAAGTTCGCTTAATGTTAAGTTCGCTTATTGTTAAGTTCGCTTAATGATAAGTTCGCTGGAATTAGCAAATTAGAAAATATATTAAAAACCTAATGAAAAATGTGTTAAGACAGTTATTGGAAATAAAATGTGGTAAGACAGCTCGACCCCAGCCAGGGGCTCTGCCCCTTGGACCCTACTAGGGGTTGTCGCCCCTAGAACCCCGCTGCCAGGGGCGCTGCCCCCGGATCCCCGTTCGTTGTGGGTTATATAAAGATAGAAATACAACATGAGTAGTAGTAGTTAATTGATACATGTAGATATTATACAGTTAGCCGTGCACAGCTCAAGAAATGAATAACGATTAACGGAGAGCGTAACAAGATTCAGGTGAGTTTCTAGCCCCATTCCTTGTTATGTTTTCGGGGCTGTGTGCATACTCGATGTGTTGTTAATACATTTATCCTAAGTGATAAATGTATGCCATATGTGATATATGTGATAGATATGAATTATTGCTTGTCGGTACGCGAACGATCTTCGGATGTTGCGCGTACTGTCAGGTTAAAAATAAAGGTACGAATATTATATATCGAAGATGTATGAACATTACAAATGAACACTTGTCGGGGCGTGAACGATCTTCGGATATTGCACGTATTGACAAGGGGTATGGTTGTTAAATGAATGATGTAAAGAACGCCTAGAGTGTTCTTATGCTATAATGTAATTATTGTATATGTGAAGTATGTGTATATAGGTACACTAATGATATGTGAGTCCTACGTTCGACATAGTAAGTTAGGATGGCGAATCCCTCTAACTTCTATTGGACATAGACTTGGCAAGTGATGGCGTAGTTAAGGACTGCGGGCCTTATACGTGATGTAGATGATAGATGTAAACATAGATAGGGACGGTGGGCCTTATACGTGTTATAGGAGATAGACGCTAACGTAGATAAGGACTGCGGACCTTATACGTAATGTAGATAGGCGTTAGCACAGGAAATGACTGTGGACCTTATACGTGCTATGTTTGTGTTGTGGTAGCATAGAGGAAGACTGCGGACTTCGTACGTGCTATGATTTAGGTTGCAACATAGGGAAGGACTAAGGACCTTGTACGTGTTGTCAATATAGGATGGTACAGGGAAGGACTGCGGACCTTGCACGTACCATAACTGGTGAACATAGGTAAGGACTGCGGACCTTTTACGTGTTCACGACCTTGAGTACAGGTATAGACGGTGGACTATGAACGTACTCTCGGTAGTATGAGGTTAGTGATGGTAGATACGTATGTATGTATGGTAGTAGGGTAATTGATTGGATATGTATCTTCGGATATATATGTATGTATGATATACGTATGTATTGTGTGTCGCCTGATTAACTAGAACTCACTCAACGTAGCTGACTTTTAGTATGCACGCAGGTATACATGTTTATCGAGATGGATGAGGATGACACATGGCATGGATTGAACGGCTGACATCTGAAGATGGAAGAAACGATGTTTAAAATATGATGTTTTAAGTTGGTTTTAAAGAAAAGAATAAATGTTTTGTGACAAACTGTTACAGTTTTATATGCCGCGAAAGTTTTAATAAACTCTTATTTGTAAGAACTGTGTTTATGAGTAAATCCGACGCTAACGTAGGGCTACCGGGTTCGGGGCCTTACAAGTTGGTATCAGAGCAAAGTTCGAGAGATTTAAGCATCCTACATGCTTAGACTCGAACATAAAATGGGATTTTAGTAATAAAAAGAAAAGAAAATGCCAGTTCAAGATAGCCATGTGTCACTCAAGCAAGCTCAGTGATGGTAAGGTATATTGTTAATGAACGATAATGTTAGGGACATGATTAATTGATTAATTGTTTGATGGATTAACTGTTTAAAAGTAGAAACTAGCACAAGTGAAATAATAAAGGGAAGTATGTAGAACCTTAGGAGTGATGCAAATAGTTAATTACACTTGATCAATGTCATTAGCTACTTACCATACAAATCATGTGCTAAATAATTCCTAGAGTGATGACGTTTGTGTTTTCCCTTTTAGAATACTAATGGCTGGAGCTAAAGAAATTGTTGGAACTGGAGGTCGCACTGGACGTCGTGGCAGGCCCCGTCTTGTCCGGCAACCCTCGGTAGAAGAAGCTTCCAACACCGGAGACGAAGGAGGCGCAGTTGGAGGAAACCCGAGCAACAACGAAGGACATCAACTTGACCCTGCTGTTCTAGCTGCCATTGCCCAAGCAGTGGCAGCTGCCATAAAGACTGGGAATCCCGAAGGATCTGCTGGAAGAACTACTGAAGGATCAGGAGAGAATGGTAGGAAGGATGGTGAGGGAGGGAATGGTGACTCGAGTGAAGCTGGATCTGTCAAGGCTGGTGATGGAAAGAGAGGTCGAGGTGGGTGTAACTACAAGTCCTTCAAAGGATGCGACCCGCCGAAGCTGACTGGTTTGGGAGACGCAATCGCTACTCTCCAATGGGTAACCACTATGGACAAGATTATCCGCATTAGCCAATGCCGTCCCGACCAAGCTGTGGGTTATGCTACTCAGTCATTTGAGGAAGAAGCTATGTATTGGTGGGAAAGTGTAGAGTAGAGAAAGACTAGGGATGAGATCAAGGCGTTGAGATGGGACGATCTGAAAGAGTTGGTGATGAAGTTTTGTGCAGATGCCGAGGTTGAAAGAACGGAGATGAAGTTCCTAAATTTAAAGGTCGTCGTGATGACGCATCGTGAGTATACTACTGAATTCAACCGACTATCTAGGTTGGTGCCTGATATGGTTGACACTGAGGTCAAGAGAATCAAATGTTATGTGAGGGGATTGCCACAAAAAGTCCGCATGTTAGTCAGGGCAAATAAACTTGCTACTTTTGACTCTGCTGTTGAGCTTGCAGAAGTGGTTTATGCTGACCTGGCTGAGGACGGTGTGGTGGTGGAGGAAAAGAAGGAGAAGAAATGGGCTACCTCTGCTAAGCGGTCTGGCGAGATGGTGACAACAACTGATGAGAGGAAGGCCAAGGTTAAGAACAAGGATGCATGTAAGACGTGTGGGCAAGTGCACCAGGGAGAATGCAAGACTGGGACAGACAGGTGCTATCGGTGTGGAAAGAGTGGGCACTACTCTCGAGAATGCCCTGATCGTCCAAAGTGCTTCAAATGCGGAAAAGCTGACCACATGGCTAGGGATTGCAAGGAATCAGGGGCGGGAGGTGCGAAAGGATAAAGACTTGGGAAAACTGTAAAGAGGAACACCTGATGAAGAAATAATTGCTCATGCAATGGTTTTATTTGTTTAAATTACATTTGCTTAATAACTTGTTTTGTGTTAAGGTTTAAAACTTATGTTTATCAGTAACGGGTAATATATTGAGTTTGGTTGTGAATGATTATTATGTTATGATAAAATGTTGTTTTAGACAACAGTGTTAAAAGTACTAAACGAAGCCCTTGGAAGGATGAGATGAGTCTTGGTACATCGAGGGTCTCATGGACAAGCTACCTTAAATAGCTAAAACACATGACCACCATTCGATGGCTGCAAAGTCGGGAGTAAGAAGGATGACTCAGAAAGCGAAGGTGATTCAATAAAGTGTTCGATTATAAAGAAAAAGATATTCCTTTTACAAGAAATAAGCTAGGTTTTGGGGATGAAACCTCTTTAAGGAGGGAAGACTTGTAACATCCCGAATTTTATATTAGTAAATAAAAGAAGTCCATGATTTAAAAACGAGTGTTAATATTTAATTAATATTAAATATAGAAAGAATCATGGACTTGGGTAATTACATGGATTAAGATGGTGGGATGGGCCTTAGGTCCATGGGCTTTAAGGGACACAAATACCCCTTAAACCATCCTAAAAACCTAACTTCACATTCCATCTTTCCATAATCCCTACACACACCCAAAACACACACACAACCCGAACCAAGATCCAAAGGTGAGGACCCGAGCTTGTTGGTGCTAGATTGTCGTGACGAACCAAAGCAACAACAAAGACCAGCTCGTGTTCGTAGTTTGACTCGTTTACGGTACGTTTATATCGAGAACTTGTTCGTTTAGGTTTGGATTAGTATAGAAATGATAGATCTGTGTTTGTATGGTAAAAACGAATCCAACAAAGCTAAACTTACTGAAAATGGTTAAGATTTGATGGGTTAATCGATTGATAAAAGAACCCGTAACCTATATGCCTAAATCGCACCCCTTGACCATCGATGTTAGGACGATTTGATGGTTGGGGTTTGTAGGCGCTGGTCAGACGATTCCGTTGATACCTAAATCGAGTTATTTGGTTAAGAAACGAAGATGATTATAGGATTTAAGAACGAACTGTAGCTGCAGCTGGACAACTTCGCTGCAGCTAAATTCGCCTAATGACAACTTCTCCATATGCTAAGTTCGCCTGACGACAACTTCGCCATATGCTAAGTTCGCCTGATGACAACTTCTCCATATGCTAAGTTCGCCTGACGACAACTTCGCCATATGCTAAGTTCGCCTGATGACAACTTCGCCATATGCTAAGTTCGCCTGATGACAACTTAGCCTATGCTTAAGTTCGCTTAATGTTAAGTTCGCTTATTGTTAAGTTCGCTTAATGATAAGTTCGCTGGAATTAGCAAATTAGAAAATAAATTAAAAACCTAATGAAAAATGTGTTAAGACATTTATTGGAAATAAAATGTGGTAAGACAGCTCGACCCCAGCCAGGGGCTCTGCCCCTTGGACCCTACTAGGGGTTGTCGCCCCTAGAACCCCGCTGCCAGGGGCGCTGCCCCCGGATCCCCGTTCGTTGTGGGTTATATAAAGATAGAAATACAACATGAGTAGTAGTAGTTAATTGATACATGTAGATATTATACAGTTAGCCGTGCACAGCTCAAGAAATGAATAACGATTAACGGAGAGCGTAACAAGATTCAGGTGAGTTTCTAGCCCCATTCCTTGTTATGTTTTCGGGGCTGTGTGCATACTCGATGTGTTGTTAATACATTTATCCTAAGTGATAAGTGTATGCCATATGTGATATATGTGATAGATATGAATGATTGCTTGTCGGTACGCGAACGATCTTCGGATGTTGCGCGTACTGTCAGGTTAAAAATAAAGGTACGAATATTATATATCGAAGATGTATGAACATTACAAATGAACACTTGTCGGGGCGTGAACGATCTTCGGATATTGCACGTATCGACAAGGGGTATGGTTGTTAAATGAATGATATAAAGAACGCCTAGAGTGTTCTTATGCTATAATGTAATTATTGTATATGTGAAGTATGTGTATATAGGTACACTAGTAGTATGTGAGTCCTACGTTCGACATAGTAAGTTAGGATGGCGAATCCCTCTAACTTCTGTTGGACATAGACTTGGCAAGTGATTGCGTAGTTAAGGACTGCGGGCCTTATACGTGATGTAGATGATAGATGTAAACGTAGATAGGGACGGTGGGGCTTATACGTGTTATAGTAGATAGACGCTAACGTAGATAAGGACTACGGACCTTATACGTAATGTAGATAGGCGTCAGCACAGGAAAGGACTGTGGACCTTATACGTGCTATGTTTGTGTTGTGGTAGCATAGAGGAAGACTGCGGACTTCGTACGTGCTATGGTTTAGGTTGCAATATAAGGAAGGACTGAGGACCTTGTACCTGTTGTCAATATAGGATGGTACAGGGAAGGACTTTGGACCTTGCACGTACCATAACTGGTGAACATAGGTAATGACTGCGGACCTTTTACGTGTTCACGACCTTGAGTACAGGTATAGACGGCGGACTATGAACGTACTCTCGGTAGTATGAGGTTAGTGATGGTAGATACGTATGTTTGTATGGTAGTAGGGTAATTGATTGGATATGTATCTTCGGATATATATGTATATATGATATACATATGTATTGTGTGTCACCTGATTAACTAGAACTCACTCAGCGTAGCTGAATTTTAGTATGTACGCAGGTATACATGTTTATCGAGATGGATGAGGATGACACATGACATGGATTGAACGGCTGACATCTGAAGATGGAAGAAACGATGTTTAAAATATGATGTTTTAAGTTGGTTTTAAAGAAAAGAATAAATGTTTTGTGATAAACTGTTACAGTTTTATATTCCGCGAAGGTTTTAATAAACTCTAATTTGTAAGAACTGTGTTTATGAGTAAATCCGACGCTAAAGTAAAGCTACCGGGTTCGGGGCCTTACAATCCGACGATGAAAATAATTATGGTCCGGAACATAATTATCGAAGTCCTCGCATGGAAATTTTGATGCGTATGATTGTGTGTCATAATATAGAATTGAAAGTGGTTGGGATAACGGTACAAATGGAAAGATGATAAGGACATGGTGGATACGCCGCTGGTACATCCTATATATAAGTTCACTTATCGGATTTTCACTTGGAGCGTTGTTTTAACTATTCAAATTTATGTCTTATTATAAATTTTAATTTTTTTAAATTTAATGGTTTTGTTATAGTATCCTTTAATTTCGGGACGAAATTTCCTAACATAGGCGAGACTGTAACAACTCCAGTTTATCTAAATCAAATTTTATTAGTCATAACTCGACCCGCATTTAATTCTGAAAATATAACCTAGAAAATATCGCGCCTATCTAGTTAATATTATTAATATATGGTAGTGTAATAAATTAATATATTAATAACAACTTTGAAAGATATTCATTATTAACCCAACACTAAACTTTTAACCCTTAATGTTCCATCTAAAAACTCCAAGGATATTTATGCAATTTATGTTATTATTATTATATTATTATTCCATTTACCCCTTTAACCCAAACCAGTTATCAAGATCCAAACCCAATAACCATGTGTATTCATAAACAACTCGTATCTTGATCCTTAATTCTCGAATGTTAATCGAAGTTGCTATAGGGAAATCACGTGTAGGGTTAGACGATCCTATTAATGAGATTAATTAGGAAATTATAGCCAAATTAATTCGGAAATTCGTATTATACTAACCGACGTGCCCTGATTCTAGATATAATAGTTACATATCACCATAACTCAATTAAACCCTCCCGAGCCCTCTCTGTACCAGCGCCTACAATACCCCCATAACAAAAATGATTAACAAAACTAGCAAATACTGTTCCTGATCCTCATCTGGCCATCCGCTTATTCGTTCAATTAACCCACCAATCTTCATTGTATTAGGTAATTGATTATCTGATTGCATTTTTCTTGATTCGTACATCTTAAACCCTAATGTTAATTAAACTCAAACACTACGGATTGAACAATTCATGAATTAGGTTTCATAAGATTTGGGGGTTTTATCAAGTTATGTACTTAATATTTTGTTTCTGGTTAACTCACATCAGGCACTCTAGCGCAGTTGGTTGCAAGGTGTGTGCTCATCAACTGAGCCAGCCAGGGGCGCATGTTCGAGCCCTAGACAGCCTAGTTTTGTTTTCCTTTTTTGTTTTAAGGGTTTTAAAAGATAAATTAGTTTAATATAAATAATATTAAATATCAAAATATCAAATAAATGCTATTTTATTTAACCGACACTTCTAAGTTAAGGCTTCGTAATAAATCTCGTCACTAGATTTCGTACATGCATATATATATATATATATATATATATATATATATATATTATAGATCTATATTAATAATAAACCATATTTATTATAGAATCCGACACTTTTTAACTCACGTTCTTCTCGTCATTTTAATTATATATATATATATATATATATAGGTGGGATCTAGAGAGAACTCCTTTTAAAGAGAGAACTAGAGAACTAGTAAAGAATTATTTTTAACTATTTTAAAAAAATTATTTTGTGATTTTTTTTCTTTTCTCCTTCTAATAAGATGATATTTTTCCTAAAAAAATAAAAAAATAAAAAAAAACAAAAAAAAACCGTCGATGTAATGCGTATGTGCATTAATGTGTATTTTATATATAAAATAGTGTTTTATTGCGTATAATACAACACAAATACATTATCTAATACACACTATTGAATATATGCAAATACAACACTAATAATTTTATGCAAAACACATTATCGTATATATGTAATACAACACTAATGCACATATGCACTATATCGATTTTTTTAATTTTTGTATATAATATAACGCTATTGCGAACATACAATACAAACAACTATATATATGTTATTCAACACTATTTTAAATATCAAAATGCACACTATTGCACATATGCATTATAAAAAAAGTCGGTGTATTGCATATATGCATTACTCGTTAATTTTTTTATTATTTTTTATTTTTTTATTTTTTTTGTGGTGAAGAATAACAACATATAAGAAGGATGAAAGAAAAAAAATTGAAAAATATTTTTTTTAATTAAATTAAAAATACTTCATTATTAGTTCTCTAGTTCTCTCCATTAAATGGAGTTCTCTCATGATCCTCTCCCTATATATATATATATATATATATATATATATATATATATATATATATAGGGGATGGTTCATGCGAAAAGTGATTTTACAGCGAGAAGTGCAAGAAGTTAATCTTAACCTTTGATTATGTGTAATTAATGGTGGAAATCATAAATGGCACATTTTTAATTATTAGGACATTATAACAAATATAAAAGTATAAAAAGGGTAGAATTGTCATATATAAATAGGAAATTAAATAATTGAAAATGTCTTTATCACATTCCCCTTTTTTATGCCTCAATTAATATAACAATAAAAAGAATTGTGTAAAAAACGATTCTTTTATAGTGCCTATGGATAATACGTTCTTTCATGTGTGTTTAGTGTAGTTATGTATATTATATATGATAATTATCATATATTGTAACATAGTATATGATGTGTATTTAAGCGGCTAACATGCAGCGAGTATATTGAGTTTATGTTTGCAACTTGTTTGTGTATGACCTATTAGTTATGTGTAGGTTTATTAATATGTACTATTTCTTTTTTTAATAAACTTATTTGATGTGTAGTGTATATTTCTTGATGTGTAGGACATTTTAGTTATTTATAGTTTTGTATTGTTATGTAGTATATAACGTTGTATTTATAGTATATCATGTTTGTTATACGTGATTATTCGTTATTGGGTATCTTATAGTCCGAAAGCATAGGAGCCATTGATTGTGTAAGCTCAAATATGATAGTGTATGGGTGTTTGAATGGTGTTCATATAAATATAAGTGTTGGTTGTTTTCATGTTTATCCGTGTCTATTTGGTTTAAAAAATATTTCTTACACATAACAAATAACCTACACATATGTACATTAGCCTACACAATTAAAAAAACAAATAACCTACACTTGTGTTTTTGTATGACGTACACGCGTATGTTTTCATATATATATAAACATATTTCCTACACATGTACATTTAACCTGCATATAACTTACGCTTGTGTACAACTTACGAAAAAAACATATAACCTTCATGTATGTAACCTACACATGTGTATATTAACTTACACAAAAAAACATATAACCTACAATTATGTTAACGCATGACCAGCCTATTCACTTATATTTTCACATATAAAACCATATTTCCTACACCTGTTTAAATGTAAGTGTTGGTTGTTTTCATGTTTATCCATGTCTATTTGATTTAAAAATTATTTCTTACACATAACAAATAACCTACACATGTGTACATTAGCCTACACAATTAAAAAAACAAATAACCTACACTTGTGTTTTCGTATGACGTACTCACGTATGTTTTCATATATATAAAAACATATTTCCTACACATGCACATATAACCTGCATATAACTTACGCTTGTGTACAACCTACGAAAAAAACATATAACCTTCATGTACCTAACCTACACATGTGTATATTAACTTACACAAAATAACATATAACCTACAATTATGTTTACGCATGACCAGCCTATTCACTTATATTTTCACATATAGAACATATTTCCTACACTTGTTTAAATGTAAGTGTTGGTTGTTTTCATGTTTATCCGTGTCAATTTGGTTTAAAAATATTTCTTACACATAACAAATAACCTACACATGTGTACATTAGCCTACACAATTAAAAAAACAACTAACCTACACTTGTGTTTTCGTATGACGTACACCCGTATGTTTTCATATATATAAAAACATATTTCCTACACATGTACATACAACCTTCATATAACTTACGCTTGTGTACAACCTACGAAAAAAACATATAACCTTCATGTACGTAACCTACACATGTGTAAATTATCTTACACAAAAAAACATATAACCTACAATTATGTTTACCCATGACCAGCCTATTCACTTATATTTTCATATATAAAAACATATTTCCTACACTTGTTTAAATGTAAGTGTTGGTTGTTTTCGTGTTTATCCATGTCTATTTGGTTTAAAAAATATTTCTTACACATAACAAATAACCTACACATGTGTACATTAACCTACACAATTTAAAAAATTAATAACCTACACTTGTGTTTTCTTATGACATACAAGCGTATATTTTCATATATATGAAAACATATTTCCTACACATGTACATATAACCTGCATATAACTTACGCTTGTGTACAACCTACACAAATACATATAACATGTATGTACGTAACCTGCACACCTGTATATTAACTTACACAAATAAAACATATAACCTACAATTACGTTTACGCATGATCAGCATATTCACTTATATTTTAACATATAAAAACTAATTTCCTGCACTTGTGTAACATAGTGTGTGTAACATTGTGTATGATATCTTTAAATTGTTTTCGGATTTATTTATAAAGTATAAAAATCATTAAATTATAAATTAATAAAAATATTTATTTTGTTTGTTGATAAAAAGTTACCAGGAAAACATAGATGATGAGAATTCAAATTATTTATAATTTATAATTAAAAATGGTAAAATTCAGAATTAAAAAGAAAACAAAAATTTATTTGTTGATAATGAAATCGACATGGTTTTTTTTATTGATAAAATGTAGCTAGGGAACATAAAAAATAATTTATAATAAGAAAAACAATAATTAACAATTAAAGTGTAACTGCTCAAAGATAATAATTAGTTACCTTACATAAAAAAACATCAATTATACTAAAATACCCCTATGATTAAAATAAATCATATAATAAAATAAAATTTATGATTGGTTGATTTTATTTCTCGCACTTCTCGCTCTAACAATACTTCTCAAATGAACTTAATCCTATATATATTAATTTTTAAAACGATAATATAATAATCATATTAAACACGTTAGATATAGCTTTAGCATTAAAACTTCGTTAACGATTCAAAATATATTTTTATTTAAACATTATTATGATTTATTTATTTACTTATATTTATTATAGCTTAAACCATATTTAATTATTTAAATAAGTTATTTATTTAAAATTTTTAATTATTTATTTTATAGTATAAAATTGATGGTGTTTTGTAATAATTCCTTCAAACAAATGATTAAAATAACATTAATCCTTGCAATAATAATCACTATAGAAATCAATCGTTCAAATCCATAATCTCAATCATAACTCAAATCGCGATGAAATCCGAATCTATTATACACATGATGTAATTTGCAATTAGCTCATATTATTATTATTTAACTAGGAATCCTTGACGGTATATCCTGAAGGGTTTATCTTTCTCACATCATCCTCATTTGTATTTCGTTCATCTAATCAGGTAGGCACCACATTCTCCAATTTTACTTCTTTTTGCACGTTTTGGGGACATATGCGCAAATTATATTTCTTATATATACTTATACTCAAAACTGCAATTATTGTCCTATGTGTTAACAACTTATACCATACTTGTTTATATGCTTACTTGCTTTATATGCTTCCGCAATCGGAGTGGTCCGATATAATCTCATAGTAGTATGATCATACGCCAGTCGTTATAGCCTTTGTGCTTCTCGACATCTCAGTTATACTTGCACATTTGGTTAATTTGTTATTATCATATGACTTGTTACAATTACGTATTTTTATATATACTATATGTTCATTTAAACTGGTGTGTTTTTACTCAACTTGTGTTGACAAAATTCTATTTTATACGCATATGCAGGTTATCGTAGAAATTTAATGTAGGTTGGTGAAGACTTAGTGAAGAATTTAAGTTAGAAAATAATTAATCAAGATTATTTGTGATATAAGTTGTATTGTTGCATGATTATGGATTATGTATTTGTTTGCATTTTATTTATTTGAAAACTTAATTTATTTAATAGATATTGTCATTTTAATAATGCAAGACAATAACCTTTGAAAAGCTTTGAGCAATCAGTTCGCGCCCCGACATTTTCGCCGTAGGTTGGGGTGTGACACACGTGGCTGGTTTTGATTAGGCGTAACAGCTGGCCAAGTGTTAGGCCGTTAGGGAATATCCAGCTGGCTCCTACTTATTGGTTAAACTATCACATGCACTCCATTGAGAAGGTAAACGTCGTTATCAAGAAATCTTTTGGTTGTCAGTTGTTTTGCCTTGCAAATGTGAACTCCTCCTTTCTTTTGCATGTGGGTTTCTTCCGCAAGCTTCTTGAAGGATTACCTTTCACCCATTTGCTCTTCCGCCAGCGGATGTCTGTCGCAGCTTGTCAAGACCTATATGTTCTTTGATGTTCTAAAATTAGTCAAATAATTATTAACTAAATTACGCTAATCTAGACACTAAATAATACTCTAAACTCTTTAAACTCGACTAAACTACTGACCGGCAAGTGAACTGATCGACTCTAGTAACGCTAAGTAAGTCCAGATATCAAACCCACGAGACTCTTTTAATTATGAAATTTAACTAATTAGACTCAACTAACCGACACACCTACTTATTTTTATAATTATTAAAAGGAGGTTTTAAATTAATTAATATTATACTAATAAAAATAAATAATTAAGAAAAGAAAAGTAATAAAAAACAATATAATTAGTTTGACTGACTTAGACGATGATGAAAACCCACCTTGGCTTGAGTCCCTAAAGTTTCAGAAATCAAATAATTGGAAAATAATTGTTGTGGAACTCGTATAAAAAAATAGACACTTATGGGTTTCTAATAGGTTTTAAGACACACCAGTTTTATATATTAAACTCCCTTACGGTTATTTAAATAATTTATAAACGAGTACCTTTATAGTGAAATCCTATTTTACAACGCGGAAATCAAAGGTAATTTAATAAATTCAATTGACTCGCTAGACAACGTTAATTAATCAAACCTAGACATATTTACTCGCTAGACAACGTTAATTAATCAAACCTAGACAGACTTCTTATGAAGAACTAAATCTAGCGATCTTAATCAACAAAGATCTAACAGATAACCTTTCACCTTACATCTTTCTAGGTTAGCAACACACTTTTATTCGTTTGACTTAAAATATTATTCCTATGATCATATTCAAATTCAGTCACAAACTAATAAAAAACACACAGTAAAAGACCTAACAATCCTATCATATGAGACAATCACCAAGGATAATGTGGAACAATAAAACTATATCAAACAAAACCAAGTACAAATATGAATCAATTATATAAACCAAACAATTTATTGATTCATAAAACCATAACGAAAAATTAAATCCATATAAAATAAACCATCAACTAAGATTCATCGATAGCCTAGGTAGTCTACAATATTTAGCCTAGCATCGAAAAATCAAACTAAAAAATAATAGAAGAACTCAAGGTGAAAATAATGAAAACGGAAGATTAAAGGTGATAAAACCCGTAGTCTTAAATCTCGAATGTAAAGCTCTTCACCGGATGTTTCCTTGCCTTCAAAACCGCCAAATAACTCGAATATATGCTCCAAGAAACTCAAATTTCGTCTGGTGGTCGTAGGTTATTTTTCAGGTTAAGGTTAAGGGTGTTTACATAGTGAAACACGGCCTAACACCTGACCAAAACAGCTAAATATTTGGAAAATACACCTCTAGGTGCCACGTGGCCAGGCTGACCAAGCATAGGCCCCTGGCCGGGCAACGCAGCGTACTCCATAGGGGCCTGACCGGCTTCGGCCGGTCCGACCAGTTCTCTTTTCCGGTTCTTTTCCTAATGCGTTCCGGCTTCTCGTTTAGGCTTATTTTGACTCGTTTTTCGATCTTTTCAACTATGTTCAACTTCTAAAACCTACAAAACACAAATATGTTAGTAGTATTCAAATATTAACTAAAAGAGAACAAAAACAAATTAATATTATATAAAATATACAAGGAAAATATATATAATGATCAGTATACCATTCTTATTCCTACGGAAGGCTTCTGCGGCTTCTAGAAGAATATTTGGAGTTTCTTTTCCTTGGTGGATGACTCTCGTAGATACTTTATGAGTGACCCATGGACACGTTTAATGGGTTAAGGGTTCTCTGGGCCTTTTATGACCCTCCCTCTATAAGTACCCCCATTCCATGGTTTTTTCCGCGTTGCATTCATGCGAATTGAATTTTGGACTTGTAGTTTTCTTGAAATGAAGTTGTTTCTGAATGTCATCCTGAGAAAGACTTCCCCCCTTAATTATTTACATTATCTTTATTATGATTTAATCATATGATTAGATAAGAATTGATCCTAAGATGTAACAGCTCTGTTATGACAGTGTCAGGTGTCTATTATGATGTCTTTACAGATGCATTAACGGCTGTTTGAAAACTGTTCCTCTCCTTTTTCGCTTTTCCCGCCTGTTGTGGCGTTCATCTATTGGACAATCACAACATCCCATTGCATTAATGGCGATTGGTAAATATGGGAGGAAAAACCTTGTTTATCATCTTGCACCTTATATCTCTCTTTCCCTCCTATTATATCTTTCTTCGCCGGAATTACTTGGTGCCCTTTGTTTCGTAACCCTAATTCTTCCATCATAGCTTCTACGTCAGAATTATTTATTTCTTCGCTAGAATAACTTCGTGCCTTTTTTTCGTAACCATAATTCTTCCATCATAGCTTGTTGCAACGGATCCATCGCCTACGGCTGATTTTATAGCGATAAACTGGAAAAAAAAAGGATTATCTAGACATATTCAATGGCTACTGGCTTGAACCCAAGTGGGAATTGGAGCTCCGTGCTGTAGGTTCTACCATCGATAAACCTTCGAAGGGTAAGATGGTTCTATATGTTGAAGATTTTACCACTGAAAATCTTCGCCTCTCCATTACCAAATTTTTTGTGTTGAGTTAAAGATTTGACCTAAAATGACTTAAGAAAGATTGGGTGAGATTGGGATCTTCTCAACACTCCTTTGAAATAGCTAAGTATGGAAACCGAGCACACTTGGACATTCGAGCAGGGTTTTACTTGTCCTAGCAAGGTATTTTGCCTATCGGGCAAGGTTATCTTCTTGAAGTCTTGTTAGGTGATGAACTGAGCAGGGTTCACTTTGTCTAGCAAAGGTGTTCTTCAAGTCGAGCACAATTTTCTTACTAGCGAACCCTTGACTAAACCAAGCTTTTGAAACCAAGTATTTGGAAGATCTAGCAAGGTTTGATTAATAAATAGTAGTTCAGCATACTTGTTAAAAGTGATCAAGAAACATTCTAAGTACTTTCATTAGCAAGGTTCAACCCAAAGCAAGCTATAGTGCCACCAACACAGTTCAAACAGTGTTACCAGCACACTTGTGTTTTCTTTATAAGTTTTCTTTTAACAAAGGGTTGAAGGGATTCATGAAGAAAAGCTTGCTCGTAGGACCATATCGAGCAAAGTTTCTACAGTCAAGAAAATTGAAGTCTGCTAGGTGAGTATTTTCTTTGAAAATACTCTAAGTAAAGTCTACCCGGAGAACTGTTCACGAGCACACTTCAAGGCTACCAGGTGTGCTCAAAGAAAACAAATGGCACAAAAGGTGCCTGAAGACCTGTTTTTACACTTAGAATGTTTTTGAATATGTAATATGATTATGTACCAATCATTAGGGTTTCTAGAAGGAATGATAGCTGTCAGGAGGCTGGCCTATAAATAGAATGATCTAGGGCGCGCCTCCTGCAGACGTTTTAGCCACTTTACACTTTTCAGACCTAAAAGAATATTCCTGATTGAGTGTGACGGCTGTCATAGAATAGTACGGATAATACATTCCTTAAGGAAACCCTAATCGATTTACATTTGTATGAATCTTTTCTATAAATGGAAATCTTTTGAGTTATTGTTTTTGTTTGTTACATTTATTAATCCTTAACCAACAACTCTGTTTGTTCCTAATTCCGCCGTTAATAAACATTGTTCTTACCCAAAATAGCAACCGTCATTAACCTTCTTGTCACCACATTTATTGTTTGGGTTATGACTTTATTGTGAGTGTGAGCGATCAGTTTCCAGGACCTGACAAGTGTTATCAGAGCTTGGTTTGTTGCTGTTCGGGTGAAGAAACTGTTGCTATTTGCAGATCTAAAGAAGAAAGATGATGTAAGCAGAACACTGTTTCATTGAAGTATGATGTCAGCTGCTATGTTCTTCATTTCCTTCTAGATCTACAAATTTCCGGTGTCTTCTTTTACTTATTTTTAATTAAAGTTTGAATCATTATTACTTAATCTTGCTCCAATCGAACCAGATACATTAGATTTGAAGATTTGATTCTCAGATCCGATTGTTTTCAAATCTCGACTTTTACTCTGTGTTGAGCCTTTCTCTGTTTCTGGTTTTGAAGAGAAAGAAGTTTCCACTAACAAAATTCCTAGACTGTACGGACAGGAAAATTTCACCAAGTGGAAGGTATTGTTCGAGGCTGCTGTGTGCTATAACAGTGTTGACATGTGGAACTTAATAAAAAATGGTCCATATGTAGTTGAAGATGGTGCAAATCCTAACCTTGTTGTGCGTGATAGAATGAGGAAGGTGGACGACAGGGCCTTAGCTATGATCAAGCTGGGACTGTCTAGGGAAATCATAACCAAGGTTGCACATCACACAACAGCTAAGGCTCTGTATGATGCAATCCTTGAGATGTTTGAAGGGAACACTGAGCTGGAAAACATCAAGAAACGAAGACTCAAGCAACAACTTGAGAGATTCAAGTACAAGGATGGAGAAAGATTGAAATCAATTCTTGATAGATTTCTAGAAATTGTGAATGACCTGAGAACCACTGGTTATGTGATGACATACTTTGATCTGACCACTAAGTTACTGATTCAATGCCAAAGGAGTGATATACGACCAGCAAATTCATCCTTCAAAAATCAAATTTTGAACAACTCAAGTTGGATGATGTAATTTGCTTTCTACAAGCTCCGAGAGAGAGATGATTGAGAACGAAATGATAAAGGAAGAGAAGCCATGTTTCCAGGTGCCCAATGCCCTTATTGCAGCTATGGGAAACATGTCCACCAAAAACCAACAACAGATTCCCATCATAGAGGAACCAACTGAATATGGTGTTGATACACCTAAAGAATTTGTTGGTGGTAGTACAAGTAACCAAGGAAACCAGTCAAGGTTAAATGTTCAACTCATAGATGACAATAACTTTGCCTCCTTGGCAAGTGGACATTTACCTTACTCTGGTGGAAACAGTGGTCATGAAAGTGAAACTCAAGCATTATTCTCTATGTTCACATAGTCATACAATGCATTTGTAGCCAAAAATATGATCCACACAAGTGTCATTCAAGATGATTTGGAATAAATAGATGCTAATGATCTTGAAGATATGGACTTGAAGTGGCAGGCTGCAATGCTTGCACTCAGAAGCAAGAGGCTGTTTAACAGGACTTGAAGATCTCTAGTCTCTGGTCCAAATAAGAGAATTGGCGTTGATAAGTCCAAGGCAATCTGTTACAATTGCCAACAACCTAGACACTTTGCTAGAGAATGCAACCAGCCTAGAAATTTTTAGGTGAATAAGTTCCAGAACCAACAACCAAGAAATCAGCTGCAATACCAACAGAACCAGCCAAGAAACAATAACTACAACAATTGTCACACCCTCAAAATCCACTAACGGAGTTTTCCCGTCAGAGGGTGTGACTAACAGGATCAGAATCATTAGTTATATCAAACACCACAGTTAAAGTTTTAAAACAACCAAGACATCAAGTCTTAAGTAAAAAATGCGGAAGCGTAAACTGTAAAGCAAATAGTTGCGCCACACAGGACGAGTTAAAGCAACAGTTATCATGATAAAGTTTAAAACAGGTTTAAAAAAAGAAAATAAAAACATAAGAGTTTAGTGAATGCATGTCCTATACAGCTCGCCCGCCTCAGCTACCTGTGATAAACATACTAAAAGTGTCAACACAGGGCTGGTGAGTTCACAGGTTTAAGTAATTTAAGCGTTGCGTTTTAGCGTTACCAGATAGTGTTATGTCAATTATATATCAATAGGTAGCTAACCTATCAAGCATGTATTACTAAGTGTTCGACACCGAAGCTGATGTTTATACAATTGCCTTTCCACCTTGTCAACCACGACCATGATAATGTGTTAGCCAAAATTACACCCACTCGACCTACAGTCGAGTTTAGAGTTGGGTGAGGTTTGTCAAACCTAGTAGTACTACTCAAAGGTGACTCGCTATTATCCAATTATTAACCGGTTCGATGTTTAGAAGGTCTAGTTGGTTTGTTGCCACTTAGCCTTAAAGTGATATACAATGAGTAACAAAATCTAAATCGTTGGAGTATGTTATCTCCCCCCAATAAAAGCGTTAAAAGAGAAAAAGGGGCCTTGAAACTCACTGTTTGTGAAGTTAACAAAAATCCGAGAAAAGCGTGGGTCAAATAATTCCTCACTAGTGCTCTAAAAACAAGAATGAGATTTCTAAGTGTTTGAACTACGAGTGAGTCTCTAGACTCGATACATAAAAGTTATGCATGAGATGCGTTCGTGTTTCGTTTGTGAAATAAGTGCGACTCGACAAACACTTTGGTGATAAGTTGTATGTGTGAACAAGTATAGTGTTAAGTGTTACATTGGTACATCATCGGTAAACTATCTTCCACAAGGGCAAATAAGTCAAACACATAGCAACCATCGATCAAATCATCACTTTTCATATTAAATCAAAGAATTCAGCAGCTAAGTTACCAAGACAGATTTTAACATGCCAAGATTACTCTACTTCACTAACCATACATGTAGATATGGTGTTAGTTACCTATTTAGCACCTTGGATTCTTCAATAAGCTTGAAAATTACTTGTATGTATGTGTGCGTGCTTGTGGGTTTTCGGTCAAAAAAGGAGATAGGGAAAGGGGGGGGGGGGGCTGCCGATCGCACAAAGGAGCAGGAGGGAGGGAAAGGGTTAGGGTTTGTTATTTTAAGTTGTGTATATAATGATCCAAGTTACACTTTACCCCTTAACCTTCTAGTTTACTTAGCACAACTATTCTTTTTCATCCATAATATAATTGTTATACATGCAAACATGAAGTCACATATGAACGTAACACGTAATTACATCAAGTACTTGTTGATAATATATATTGTTTGTTCACCAATGGTTTTAGTCGACTCGTGTGTGTTTCACTGAAACTCCAAAAGACTACTTATGTAATGATTGTCATGTGTTATTTAACTTTAATTAAATATAATTTGAAACACGATAACTGGAATGACATAGTTCGTGTGATCTTACATTTGAATTAACGAAGTTCGGATTAACAGTGTTAACCTGAAATTGACGAGTGTCACATCATTCCCATGTTGAAAGAATTTTCATCCCAAAAATGTTTGTCATGTCGCGATGGCTGTCTGAAAAAGGCAAAAATTTTAGTTTGTCACATCATCCCCCTGTAGAAAGAAATTTCGTCCCGAAATTTAATTCATTCCTCCAGTGTTTTCTGACAGTTTGTCGGCTTTCACGGTTTTCGGTGCTTGGTCAACCCTTTGAAGAGGTGAGGATACTTTTTCATTATTTGATCCTCGTGTTCCCACGTGAACTCTGGTCCACGTCTCGACTTCCAACGAACTTTAACGATACGAATGTTGATGTGTTTGAGTGTTTTGGTTTCTCAATCCAAAACTTCGACTTGTTCTTCGATGAAGTGTAACTTTTCATCAACTTGTAATTCGCCCAAAGGAACTGCTAGTGTTTCGTCAGAAAGGCATTTCTTCAAGTTGGACATATGAAAATCATTTTCTACGTCACTGAGTTCCGCTGGTAAATCCAATCGGTACAATACCGGGCCGATACGTTCGGTTATACGGTATGGGCCAACGTATCGTGGATTGAGTTTGTTTCGCTTTCCAAAGCGAACTACACCTTTCCAAGGGTAGACAGTTAGTAAAACCTTGTCACCCACTTAGAATTTCCAGAGATTTTCGGCGCTTTTCGGCTTAACTCTTTTGGCGATCCCGTTCTGCTGCCATGCGAGTTTGGATTTGGACAATCTTTTATGAGGTTTCAAGTACTAATTCGGGACAAGTGATTTGGCTGTCACCCACTTCTGCCCAGCAAAGAGATGATCGACACTTTCGTCCGTACAAGGCTTCAAACGGCACTACTTTAATACTGGCGTGGTAGCTGTTATTATACCAAAACTCTACCAAGGGCAAGTGGGTTCCCAACTCTTTCCGAAATCCAATACGCATGCACGCAACATGTCTTCTAAGGTTTGAATGGTGCGTTCACTTTGCTCATCCATTTGAGGATGGTATGATGTGCTCATATAGAGGTGGGTGCCTAGTGCGTTCTAAAGTGACTTCCAAAAGTGCAAAGTGAAACGGGAATCTCGATCAGATATGATTGAGACAGGCACTCTGTGTCTGGACACTACTTCTTCATGTATATGCGAGTCATTCTTTCCATTTTTTCCAATTCCTTGATCTCTAAGAAATGCGTAGACTTAGTCAATCGGTCAACGATCACCCAGATGGTGTCGCATCACGTCGGTGTTTTGGGTAAGCCTGTGATGAAGTCCATGGAAATGTGTTCCCATTTACAAGTTGGTATTTCCGGTTGCTGTAGCAGTCCAGATGGATTCTGATATTCCATTTTGACTCTTGCACAAGTCAAACATTTACTCACGTAGGTGGCAATGTCGGCTTTCATGTTTAGCTACCAGTAAAGTACCTTTAGGTCATGGTACAATTTGTCTAAGCCATGGTGAATGGAATATCAGGACTTGTGTTCCTAGTCCATAACTAGATTTCTCAAGTCTCCGTAACGAGGGACCCAAATCCGGTTTTCGAATTATCGGACCCCGTCCGATTTGGTTTCAAGTTTCTTTTCCATGCCCCACATGAGTTCTGATGGTAGTTTATCGTCTTTCAAAGCTTCGAGTTGAGCATCACGAATCTGGTCATGTAAGTTGGCATGAATCGTGAGTTGTAATGCTCGCACCCATCTAGGCTTATTAGTTTCCTTTATGCTGAGAGCATTGGCCACTACATTGGTCTTGCCAGGGTGGTACTTGATGGCACAATCATAATCGTTAAGTAGGTCGACCCAACGACACTGTCGCATGTACAACACCTTTTGATCGTAGATATGTTGGATACTCTTGTGGTCGGTGTAAATAGTAAACTTGGTAACGTACAAGTAATGTCTCCATATCTTAAGGGCAAACACCACAGCTCCGAGTTCCAAGTCATGGGTCATATACTTCTTCCCGTGTACCCATAGTTATCGAGAGGCATAGGCTATAACCTTCTCAAGTTGCATTAACACGCAGCCGAGACCCTGTATCGATGCATCACAATGTACTTCAAAATTTTCTGTTCCCTCGGGGAGGGCTAGGATAGGCGCGCTACAGAGTTTTGTTTTCAAAAGTTGGAAGGCATACTCCTGCGCGTCACCCCGATTGTACTTAGTACCCTTGTGTGTTAGTGCGGTGAGGGGTTGAGCAATATTTGAAAATCTCTCGATGAAACATCGGTAGTAGCCAGCCAGTCCTAGGAATTACGCACCTCAGTCGGAGTCTTAGGTGCTTCCAAGTTTTTGATGGCCTCTACCTTTCCTGGATCGACATGGATACCATTCTCATTGATCACATGTCCTAGGAAGTGAACTTTGCGAAGCCAAAATTCGCATTTCGAAAGTGTAGCATACAATTGTTCCTTCTTTAGTAATTCCAGGAATAACCTCAGGTGTTCTTCATGGTCGGTTTTGTTCTTGGAGTAGACGAGGATATCGTCGATAAAGACAATAACAAACTTGTCGAGTTACGCCTTGCATACTCTGTTCATGAGGTCCATGAATACAGCTGGTGCGTTGGTTAAGTCGAAAGGCATAACCGAAAACTCATAGTGACCATACCGAGTTCTGAATGTCGTCTTCGAAATGTCTTCCTCGCGCAGTCTTAATTGATGGTAACAAGATCTCAGATCGATCTTCGAGTAGTAACTCGATCCTTTAAGCTTGTCGAAAAATCATCAATTCGGGGTAGTGGATAACGGTTCTTGATCGTCACCTTGTTCAGCTCCCGGTAGTCGATGCACATGCGGAAAGTCCCGTCTTTCTTTCAAACAAATAGAACAGGGGCTCCCTATGGTGATGAGCTGGGTAGGATGAAACCTTTATCCAACAAGTCCTGTAACTGAGTGGACAACTCCTGAAGTTCCGTCGGTGCGAGCCGATACGGGGCTCATGCTACGGGTGCAGCACTTGGGGCTAGTCGATTTGGAACTCGACTTGTCGAATGGGTGGGAGTCCTGGCAAATCTTCCGGGAAGACTTCGGGAAAATCTCGCATAATTGTATATCTTCGATCCGCTTCTCATCCGTGGGTTTCTCGATTACATGAGCTAAGATCGCCGGATGACCCTTTTGTAAGTATTTCTGCGCCTTCATGAAGGTGATGACGCTAGTAGTCATGCCACTCTTCTTTCCCTGTAGTGAGATGACTTAGCCGGAAGGAGTAGTGATATGAACAATCTTGTCATGACATATAATCTCAGCTCTATTCTCGGATAGCCAGTCCATGCCAACAACAACGTCGAAACAACCAAGTGTAAAGGGTATGAGGTCGATATCGAAGGTATGACCCGACCGTTTCTATTTACATCCCGCTAGTACATGTGTTGTTTCTATAGACTTACCGTCAGCTAATTCAATAGGAAACTTAGCATCTAACGGTGTCGAAGATAAGTCTAACAGTTTACAAAAGGCTTTTGACACAAAACTCCTATCAGCTCCAGTGTCAAACAAAATAGAAGAAAAACAGTCGTTTACAAGAAACTTACCGGTAACCAATTCGGATCGCTACGGGCCTGGCCCAATCCAATGACAAAGGCTCTACCCTTAGTACCACCTCCCTGTTGTTGTTGCCTCTGTTTCCCTCGTTTTGCTTTAGTTTAGGACAGTCCATCCTGAAATGACCCTCCTGGCCACACTCAAAGCACCGTTTTGTTGTTGCAGGCTGTTTAGGAACGCTCCTTCCCGTGAATTCTCCTCAACAGCCTTGGCCTGATGATCCAATTTACCACATCGCAGACATTTGATATGGTCGCACAGGCCAAAATGATAAGAGTTACACTTGTTACACTTTGGGTACCTTCCAACATAGTTACTCGAACCCTGTCCGCCACCGCTGTTGTTTTTGGAACCCTGATTATTGAAGTTTCGGGTGAGTCCGGGTTTACGGTGGTGTTGTTACTGCGGGGGTTCGATGATGAGGATCTCACGTTGTCAATCTTCCTCTTTCCATTCCCAGAGTTGTTGTTGTTGTTGTTGTTGTTACTTGAGTTGTCAAAAGTTTTAGAGGTGGAACCTCTAGGGGGTAACACACCTTGAGCCACTACTTGATCTGTCAACATGTGGGCTATTCGAATCGCCTGCTGTATGGTGTCCGGTTTGGAGGACGTCACCATACCTGTATCTGGGGGGCACTAAACCATCAATGTACATCTCAATTCTTTTACTCGGTGGCTCTATCATCCGCGGGAACATCACCACCAGTTCGTGAGAACGGGTGGTGTAGGCTTCAATTTTAGAGCCCACCATCTTCAAAGCCTAAAATTCTGACTCTAGCTTTGAGATCTCCTCTCTAGGACAATACTCTTCCCGCATCATATTCTTGAATTCTTCCCAATTCATGGCATTCGCCAACTCAAATCCGAGTATCTGCACATTGGTATACCATTAGGTGAGGGCTCATCCCTCCAGTGTGCCAGTAGCAAACTTGACTTTGCTAGCTGGTGGGCAAATGCACATTCAAAGGCTGACTCAGCTTTCTCAACCCAACGCAGGAACCCTACGGATCCCTCAGTACCCTTAAACGAGTGGGGTTTGATTTCCATGAAAGTCTTGAAGGTACAGGCTGCTGGACCTCTGGCATGGCCTCCACTCCATCCTCTAGTAATCCAATAATCTCCCATGTCGCTGTGTGCCTATTCCTAAGCTCGCGATCCATACAGGAAACAAAAGTTGCGGAAACACGATCCATCGGAAGGGATAGGGGTGGTAGTGTACACAAGGATATAGGACAGCCCGTGAGAGGTAGTGGGGGAACTAGCTCACGGTACACAAACCGCTCAATCAAACTCGGGTACCAACTCTAGTTACCGTTGTCCACATACACGTCTCTAGATGGGCGGTGCCCTTTCGGTGCAGGGGCTGCTAGTGTTGGGACTACTCGAGGTGGTGATGGGTTGGGAAGCTGCGGTTCTTTTCCTGGGGCGTGGGACACCGGGTCGGATGATGATTATGGCGTTTACATCCCTACATGATAAGTCATGTATGGTTTACGCGCGTATGAGTGAATGAGGTAAAGAGATAAAGAGAATGAATAACTAAATATATAATATATATTTATATATGCAATGCATAAGATCATAACAAATGGGTCGTTGCTGTTATATTCTAGTATGAATGCAATTCTAGTTCGCTTTAACCAATGGCTCTGATACCAATCTGTCACACTCTCAAAACCCAATAACGGAGTTTTACCGTCAGAGGGTGTGAACTAACATGTTGGTGCATTTTGTGACCGTCGCTATGCAATTCTGTTCAGCGGAAACGAAGTACGAAGTTAGAACAACTTCGCCATTGGCGAAGTTATAACAACTTCGCCATAGGTGTAGTTGTAACAACTTCTGCCATAGGCGAAGTTAGAACAACTTCGCCTTAGGCGAAGTTGTAACAACTTCGCCTACAGGCCCAAGCCCGTGAAGTTGTTTATATATATATATATGTGTGTGTCTTGGTTAGGTTTGGGTATCCAGAAAATTAGAGTTTTTGGTATTCAGTTTAATTGTCAAGAGAGAAACCGAGAGGGAGAGTCGTGTGGGACGGCCCGAGGTAGAGCTCACCTCGGATCGGCCGTCATTTGTTTTCATGTTTGGTATGTAACGAGTTATGATTATTATATAAAAGATCTGCAGATGTGTTTATCCCATTCGTGTGTTTGTTCCTGTGTTTGTATGTGTGTTATCGTGTTCTTCGTCTTTTACACCATTAAACGAGTCTAGGAGGATTCCGCACTCCTAGACCTCGTGCGGATCTCGTATCGATCGGCGACGCCCCAGGGGGACCTACATGTGGTATCAGAGCCTTAGGCTCTTATGCTATGGTTCGAGATCTGTGTTTTGGTGTTTCTGGCACGTTTCTGATGCGTTTTTGGCCGAAAAGCCGCCGCAGGCGAAGTTATGGGGTTCAGGCGAAGTTGTCGCTTAAATTTTAGGGTTTAGGCGAAGATATAAGGTTAAGCGAAGTTATGTACAAGCGAAGTTATGTACAAGCGAAGTTATGGACAGGCGAAGTTAAGGAGGGGCGAAGTTGACTTTTAGGCGAAGTTGACTTTAGGCGAAGTTAAAAAAAAAATAAAAAAAAAACAAAAAAATTGTTTGGAGTTTTCGTCTGTATGGCCAGGTGTACACAATTATTGTGAGACCGAAGACGTTGTTCCGTCAACGAGTGAAACTGGTTATCTCTTGGTCTTACGTGTTAACAAATACGTGTCAACTCTGGATATGGAGTTGAGGTTGTGAATGGGATATTGATTGAAACTGGATATTGACACATATTTGGGTGTTTGTGGGCAATGAAATAGTTGTTGTTCGAGGTTGACTAACTGAAGAAAGTCAAATTGAACTGAAGGTTTTCGTCATTACTGGATTGCGGTCAGAGCATATTATTTATGTTATTTTCAAGGCGTTCGAGAATTGGATCCTGAAACGTGATGCTTATTTATTAAGGTGAAAATTCTGGAACAAGTTGGATTTAATCGGGAATTAAAGTGTTTATGTTCTTGATCGTTATCCCTGGTGATTGAAGATGCTTCGGATTAATTAATGGTCATGTGTGTTAGATTCTGTTAAGGTGGTTTTGTGTTTATCCCATTCGTGTGTTTGTTCGTGTGTTTGTATGTGTGTAATCGTGTTCTTCGTCTTCTACACCATTAAACGAGTCTAGGAGGATTACGCACTCCTAGACCTCGTGCGGATCTCGTATCGATCGGCGACGCCCCGGGGGGACCTACAAGTGCGGAATCCTCCTAGACTCGTTTAATGGTGTAGAAGACGAAGAACACGATTACACACATACAAACACACGAACAAACACACGAATAGGATAAACACATCTGCAGATCTTTTATATAATAATCATAACTCGTTACATACCAAACACGAAAATAAATGACGGCCGACCCGAGGTGAGCTCTACATCGGGCCGTCCCACACGACTCTCCCTCTCGGTTTCTCTCTAGACAATTAAACTGAATACCAAAAACTCTAATTTTCTTGATACCCAAACCTAACCAAGACACACACATATATATATAAACAACTTCACGGGCTTGGGCCTGTAGGCGAAATTGTTACAACTTCGCCTAAGGAGAAGTTGTTCTAACTTCGCCTATGGCAGAAGTTGTTACAACTTCGCCTATGGCGAAGTTGTTATAACTTCGTACTTCGTTTCCGCTGAACAGAATTGCATAGCGACGGTCACAAAATGCACCAACATAACAGAATCAGAATCATTAGTTATATCAAACACCACAGTTAAAGTTTTATAACAACCAAGATATCAAGTCTTAAGTAAAAAATGCGGAAGCGTAAACTGTAAAGCAAATAGTTGCGCCACACAGGACGACTTAAAGCAACATTTATCATGATAAAGTTTAAAATAGGTTGAAAAAAACATAAGAGTTCAGTGAATGCATGTCCTATACCGCTCTCCCGCCTCTGCTACCTGAGATAAACATACTAAAAGTGTCAACACAGGGTTAGTGAGTTCACAGGTTTACGTAAATTAAGCATTGTGTTTTAGCGCTACCAGATAGTGTTATGTCAATTATATATCAATAGATAGCTAACCTATCAAGCATGTATTACTAAGTGTTAGACACCGAAGCTAATTGTTTATACGATTGCCTTGCCATCGTTTCAACCACGACCATGGTGATGTGTTAGCCAAAATTACACCCACTTGACCTACATTAGAGTTTAGAGTTGGGTGGGGTTTGTCAAACCTAGTAGTACTACTCAAAGGTGACTCGCTATTATCAAAATATTAACTGGTTCGATGTTCATAAGGACATAGTTGGTTTGTTGCCACTTAGCCTTACAAGTGATATACAATGAGTAACAAAATCTAAATCGTTGGAGTATGTTATCTCCCCCTAATAAAAGCGTTAAAAGAGTAAAAGGGGCCGTGAAATTCACTGTTTGCAAAGTTAACAAAAATCCGAGAAAATCGTGCGTCACTGAAATCCTCACTAGTGCTCTAAAACCAAGAATCATATTTCTAAGTGTTTGAACTACAAATGAGTCTCTAGACTCGACACAAAAAAGTTATGCATGAGATGCATTCGTGTTTCGTTTGTGAAATAAGTTTGACTCGACAAACACGTTGGTGATAAGTTGCATGTGTGAAAAAGTATAGTGTTAAGTGTTAATATGATACATCATCATTAAACTATCTCCCACAAGGGCAAATAAGTCAAACACATAGCAACCATCGATCAAATAATCACTTTTCATGTTAAATCAAAGAATTCAGCAGCTAAGTTACCAAGACAGATTTTAACACGTCAAGATTACTCTACTTCACTAACCATACATGTAGATAAAATCACCAAATATTTACCACAGAAGCACAACTGAGTGAGGTTTCTAAAAATATATTTATCATATTTTTACTGCATACGGTTTTGTCACAATGATCCAAACAACACAGTAAGCACACAGCAGTCATTATCATGCGCAACATAACGTTATTTTCTATTTCCGTTTCATGGATAATCCAATTAATGCAAGGCCAAGTTATTAACCTCCAGAAGTGTAATCAACTCAATTGGTCCCGTCGTTTGTGAGATACACTAATTACGAAACAGCCTACAAGAAGGCTTCCCTAAACAGACTCGCACAACATATTAGTAAATTGATAAAAACTAACTTTCACACATCCAAAAATTACAAACTAAGACTCTTTAGAAACTAAACTCAACCTACTACATCATAGAATCAGTAATTACTTCAAAACACATCATTAACATCAAGTTACAGTCGTTTTAACACGCAATTATGAATCTGTCCAGCATCAGTTTTCATCAAAAACACAACAAACTATTAATGTATGAGCTAATAATCATGCATACAACCCTAACTCAATAAATAATCAATATATTTAGCATTTAGGGTTTATTATTAGTATGGTTAATAATGTAATTAAATCAATAGAAAGTCTAGATATGTTGTTATTTACCTAGTTAGCACCTTGGATTCTTCAATAAGCTTGAAAATAACTTGTATGTATGTGTGTGTGCTTGTGGGTTTTTGGTCGAACAAGGAGAGGGGGGGAGGTCTTCCTATTGCACAAGGGAGAGGGAGGTAGGGAAAGGGTTAGGGTTTGTTCTTTTAAGTTGTTTATATAATGATCCAAGTTACATTTTACCCCCTAACCTTCTAGTTTACTTAGTTCTAGCACAACTAGTCTTTTTCATCCATAATATAATTGTTATACATGCAAACATGAAGTTACATATGAACATAACACGTAATTACATCAAGTACTTGTTTATAATATTTATCGTTTGTTCACCAACGGTTTGAGTCGACTCGTGTGTGTTTCGGTGAAACTCTGAAAGACTACTTATGTAATGATTGTCATGTGTTATTTAACTCTAATTAAATGTAATTTGAAACGCGTTTACTGGAATGACATAGTTCGTGTGATCTTGCATTTGAATTAATGGAGTTTGGATTAATGGAGTTAACCTGAAATTGACGAGTGTCACAACAACAATCCCAACAACTTCAACAACTATCAACATCCCCAAATGAATTATCAACAAGTTGTATCTCAGAATCAAAACTACCAAAGAAACCAATACCCTCAAAATTCTCCAAATAACCCCAACAGAAACAATCAAAATCAGCCCAGAAATCAAGGGAATGTAGCTGTTGCTGCACACAAGAAAGGAATTTTGATTGGAGTGATCATGCAGATGACATCACAAAGGCTAATGTTTCTTTGATGGCAAAGATTGAGAATGAGGCTGAAGCTTCTTCTTCACAGCTACCTTCACTCTCTACAACTGATTTACTTGAAACAATAGATGAATTGAATGTGAAAGTAGGTAAGATGGAGAGTGAACGCTTTAGAAAACAAAGAATCGTTAATGGGTACCAAGCAAGTGATTTAATCAATGAAGAAAGATAAGAAGTCTTGAAGATGATCGTGTGAGCAGTTATAGGACTCAGTCAAGGTATATGACTGATATTGATGGTTTAAAGAAAATGATTGTTGAAGAGAAGGTGAAGAATACCAAGTTACAAGTTGAGAATGAATTTTTGAAGAACTTGGATTCTACATGACACATTTGTGGTATCTTGAACCAAGTGAAAGAGGAAGATAAATACAAAGCTGTTCCACCACCATTCAACAACAATTATTTGTTGAAAGCTGGCAAAGAAAAAAGAGAGGGATATCTTCAACAATTTAGAGATGTCTTTTAAGACAAAGAAGAATTTTTTGATCTTTACAAGAAAGTTGAAGTGAGTAGAGAGGGAGAGTTTGTGGAAAAGGAAGAAGTAAGAGATGACAAGTCAATAGGAGTGAAAGTCTCTGAGGATGACTTTGATTCTGATGATCTGAATGTATATGACCTAAGTGACTTAAGTGATCAGATCACAGATGAAGAGATTCAGGCTGCAGAAAGAAGCAGAAGGCTGAAGAAACCACACTCAATAGACAAGCTTCCATTGTTACCACCTATGACACCAAAGGTGAAGAAACAAAATGAAAGAATGGAGAGAGAAAACGTGTCCTTTGACATATGTGAAAGGACAAAGGTGAACTATAATGCAGTTAGGCCACCAAGCAAGGCTGTTTTGAAAAGTATAAGTGACAACAACAAGAAAAAGGTCACTGAAGCAGTTTTTGGTGACAACTTCATCCCAGTTTACCCAGTATTCTCAAGCCATGAAGTGTTTGATATTGGGGAAGTTGAAACTATGGAGGAATATGAGAAGAAGCAGTCAAGGCATAAGGGAAGTCTAGATGAAGAGCCAATGATAATGAAGAAAATCATTTTTGTTAAGAGCAAGACTGAAAGACAAGATATTAATATTAAAGAGTTTGTTCCTTTTTCAATTGACTTTGATGGTCTGAAGACTCAGAAAAAAACTGGGGTTTAATACACCTAGACCAAGTGAGAGATTCAAGAAAGGGAATGATCATGAAAGCTTCAAAGGAGAGGTGTGATGCAAGAAATATGATGAATATGGTCATCACACTGATTCTTGCAATGAAAGATTCAACTTCAAACCTTTTCATGTTCCCAATGAGACAAAGTTTGGTCAAAAGTTTGTGCTTCGTAAACAGAAGTATGATGAATACTCGGGAAAGAGAAAAGTGTGTGGAAAGGAGATAATGAGTGAAACTGATAAGAAAGCTGCAGAGAAGGTAAAGAAGGAAAAGAAAGCTGAAGTGAAACGAAAGAAACATGTGGCTGAACCAGTGAAAGAAGTGTATCTCCCAAGAAATCTGAAACTGTTGTCAAGAAGAACTTTCAACCCTTGAGAATTATCCGCAAACATGACACAAAATCAGTTAAGTCTGATGATTCTCAAGGATTACCAAGCAATGAAAAGGTAAGAAACAAAGGTGTCTTTCCTAGAAAGAAACCAAATGAACTAACTGGTGATGAAAAGTTTATGTTAAAGCATGGATTTGAACCTCAAGGATTTCTTTGGAAACCTAAGGTTGAAGTTAAGGAGTAGAAGAATACTGATGTGAGAGATTACTCTGACACAAAGGACTATGTGGTAAATGACTGCCAAAGCACAACACCTTTTGTGAAGACTCATAGGGAATGTCAATATGAAACTATTAACTCAGATAACATTGAAATTACCCATGAAGACCCAAAGCCCATTCCTCCCACAACCAATGCATCCATTGTTACTGATTCTGATGACTTGCAAGTTGAATCAACTTGCAGTTCATCATATACCTAATTATTCTCTATCAAATGTGCAGACACAGTCCACTCCAATGAATGAAGTATGGTATATGGATAGTGGATGTTCTAGGCACATGACTTGTGATAAAAGGTCACTTGTTAACTATGAAGAGAAGTTTGAAGGTCCAGTGGCATTTGGCAGTGATGAGAATGGAGTTAAAATTGTTGGAAAGGGTATCTTGACAAATGGCAAAGTCTCATTTGACAATGTGTTCTATGTGGAGGTACTACAATATAACCTTTTGACCATATCACAAATGTGTGATAAGGGTTATAAAGTTGGTTTTGATGACTCACACTGTTTCATCTTAAGACTTGAATTTGTTATCCCACCTGATATGATCATGATGATGGCCCCAAGGAATGGCAATTTATAGGAACTTAACATGAAAGAAGCTATTTCGAGAGGTGGTATATGTTTTGTTTCTAAATCCACTCAAAAATGAGTAAAATTTATGGCATAGAAAGTTGTGTCATGTGAATCTCAAGAATCTGAACAAACTAGTCAAGGGTGAGCATGTCATTGGCTTACCTTCTAGAGAGTTCAAGTTGGATAAAAAATGTATCTCATGTCAAAAGGGAAAGCAGCACAAGTTTTCTCATAAGACTAAACTCATCAACTCAATTGATCAAGTACTTGAGATTCTTCACATGGATATCTTTGGTCCTGTGAGTGTACCAAGCATTGGGAAGAAAAGATATTGTCTGGTGATCATTGATGATTTCTCAAGATATACTTGGGTTTATTTCCTAAGTACAAAGGATGAGCCTGCTAAGTTGATTATGAATGTGTAAACATGATTGAGAATCAACTGGACAAAAGGGTTCAAGTAATGAGAAGTGACAATGATACTAAGTTCAAAAATGGAGTTATTGAAAAATTCTGCAATACAAAGGGAATACTTCAACAATTCAGCTCCTAGAACTCCTGAACAAAATGGTGTTGCAGAAATAAGAAACATAACACTCATTGAAGCTGCAAGAACCATGCTAGCAGATGCTAATCTACCTGTCACTTTTTGGGCAGAAGCCATTAACACAGCCTGTTATGTTCAGAACATGGTACTTCTTAACAAAAGTCAAAACAAGACTCCTTATGAAATCTTCTTTAAAAGAAAGCCCTACATCAAGTTTCTCAAGCCCTTTAGATGCAGATGTTCACTCTTGAATACCAAGGATTATTTAAACAAGTTTCAAGCTAAATCTTTGGATTGCTTCTTTGTTGGCTACTCTACACACTCAAAGGCCTACATAGTATATGTGAAATATTATTTGAGTGTGATTGAATCATCTGATGTAGTCTTTAATGAAAATCAGTTCAACACAGTTGATGGTGCAGCATGGCTGTTTGACCTTGAGAAATTGATTAAGTATTTCAAGATCTATCCTGAAGGATTTGATAATTCATTTTACAAAACTAGTGTGACTGAAGAGTCAAGTCAGAAAACATTGGATTTGGAAAAATTGTGGAAAAAGGTTGCAAGTAAAGAAAGTAAATATATATTTATAAAGGATCCCTCAAGTGCAAATGTTGAGCAAGTTCAATACAATGAAAAAGAGAACAATCAAAGTCCAGAACACGATCAAGTAGATAATAATCAAAACACTCAAATAGTATAAGATGATCAAGTTCAAAATGGGGAAGATCCAAGCAACTAAATTAGTGAAGAAGAAACTGCCACATTTCAAGACTTATTTGACAGATTAGATTTGGGAAACAATGGTGCATCTACCTCAAGGCAGAATAATGAGGAAGCACCTGAAGTTGATAATGCAACAACTGATTCGGTCATTGAAGAGCCAGATCTCAATGAAATCTTGACACTACTGTGTCTACAGATACGATAGTTCAAACCTCTTATGTTGAAAAGAATCATCCTTCTTAAAACATCATTGGAGATATATATGAAAAAGTTACAAGAAGTCATTCTGAATCTGCAAACATTTGTTTGTACTACTGCTTTTTATCCCAAATAGAACCAAAGAACATTTTTCAAGCACTAAAGGACAACAGTTGGGTAGAAGAAATGCAAGAGGAGTTGGCTCAATTCAGAGATAAACATGTTTGGGAACTAGTAGACAGGCCAAGAAATAGATATGCAATTGGAACCACATGGGTTTTCAGGAATAAAAACAGATGAAAGAGGTATTGTGGTTAAGAACAAAGCTAGACTTGTAGCTTTGGGATGCCTACAAGAAGAAAGGATTGATTTTGAGGAAGTCTTTTCCCAGTTGCAAGACTTGAAGCAATAAGAATTTTCTTAGCTTATGCTGCCTTAAAGAATATAAGGGTATTCCAACTTGATGTCAAATCTGCATTCCTAAATGGAAAGAAAGAAGAGGAGGTGTATGTGACTCAACCACCAGGATTTGAGGACCCAGTGTATCCTAACAAGGTCTATAGGCTAAACAAAGCCTTGTGTGGATTAAATCAAGATCCTAGAGCTTGGTATGATGAGTTATCAAATCATCCACTTGAAAATGGTTTCCAAAGGGGAGCTATTGACAAGAACCTATTTTACAAGAAGAAAGGAAGAGATTTGCTCTTGTTGCAAGTTTATGTTGATGGCATTATATTTGGGTCAACCAATGAACAAATGTGTATGGAGATTTATTATGATACTTGTTGATGTTAACTGATATGTGCTTAATTGACTATCTGTGCAAAAATTAGGTATCTTTGATGGTTATGGTTGTTTATCAGTTGATATGTGTGTGATTTCATGATAGGTGATTCTGAATTGAAATACTTGAATTTATATGCTTATTTGATGTCATAAATTGAATGCTTGAATATGTGTAAAATCTGATCTAATGATGTTGTTAGGATGTGTTAGACAGTGCAGTTTGTGAAGTCTACTTGGTTTGATAATATCATTTATGATTAAGATTTGAATATGTTGCCTGTCTTTGTGTCAAAATGTGTTTTTGTGTCAAAATGTTATGCTCAATTGATACTGCTAAGAAAACTTTTGATCAAAACAATTTTTGATAACCCAGAGCAAGTTGTTGATGGTGCTGAGATATGATAATAGTATTCAATTCAACCTTTAAAGAAGCTTAAAAGGATTTTTAATGGAAAGTCTCAAAAGAATTACCTTTGCTTAAAATTATGTCATTTGCCCAAGTAAGAGGAACATATAATTGTATTTGTTTGGTCTTGTCATCTACTTGTAGATTTAAAAGGATAGCTATTAATGCAAAGGCTGAAAGCATTTGGGGTAATTATAATTAATTTTTTCACTGAAAACTATGCTATTGACTCTAAGCCAAAAGGACATGCATTTGTTTATGTGTTTGGTCCTGTTCACTACTTGTAGACAGCCAGGATAGCCATTAACCTGGAATCTAAGAGTAAGTGAGGTGATTGAATCTATTAATATGAGAAAAGATAGTACATTAACTACTTAGCCAATCATATGGATTTAATAGGCTAAAAAGGCACTTAGTACAGTCATTAACATGTATGGTTGCTTTCCCATGATGTGTAAAATCTAAGGTGATATAAACATAAAGGCTCTGCTAAGCTTTAAGTGGAGTTACATTGTTGTCTATGCATTTTCCAAGATAAATCTTTCCGAATAATAAACAGAAAAGTGATTATCTAGTCATACACGAGCCCGTTGGTATGAAAATGACAAAGAAAAAAGGCTGAGCCAAAAGTACAGTATAAACAACACAATGTTGTTATGTGCTCACAGTTTAAAAAAAATAAATAAATTATTTTTTTATATATTCTGACATTAAATGTTTTTAAACAAAAACCAGGGGGTCGAAGTCAAATCGGGTTGATCTGGAGAAAGCCAAATAAGCCTTGAGAATAGATATGGAGCATCAGAAAACAATATGTGTTTTCCATTAAGTATTATGCATCTAAATTGAATATTAATCATATCACCAAAGAAATGAAATGTTAAGTCTAGACCTGCTGTTAACCTATCTATATTGTCATAATAATGTTGAGAATGAAATATTGAAAAAGCTACTTAGTTAATATGATCCCATACTTGAGATCTTTTTAGAATATGAAAGAAACTGTTTTGAAACGAAACATGATTGAAATTTAAATCTCTAAATGCACCATTTGTTCTTAAACAATGATCTTTAATGAAAAAAATGTTTGATAATTGGTTTAAGTCAAAAAGTGTTGCATTTAACCTCAACAGGTTTGAATATGTATTTTCGAGTAAGGTTTGATGATTTATAACATTTTCAAGCATACTTAGTCATTTTTGTCTAAGTTTACCTTTATCGAGCATACTTTGAAGTTTTTATACTTTTCGGCTAGAGTTCACGATTATGCTTTGTTGAGTCAAAGATTTGACCAAAATGAAGTATATGGAAGATTGGAATCTTCTCAACATCCTCAGAATTCGCTGAGTATGGATCCGGGTACACCTTAGACCTGTGAGCAAACTTTTTACTTAGCCGGGTACGATATTTTGTCTATCGGGCAAGGTTATCTTCAAGAAGTCTTCTTTAGTAGATATCCGAGCAGGGTTTTGAAATTAGTGCAATGCGGGGCAAGGTTCACTAATTAATGTAAATCCGGGCAAGGTTCACTTTATCAAGCAAGTCATTGGAAGTAATTGGAAGACCGGGCAAGGTATTCATTAATAACAGTGGTCCAAGCAAGCTTGATGGTTGAATGGAATATTCTTAAGTAATATCGGGCAAGGTTTCAACTCAAACAAGGAACAGTAATGCCGAGTACACTTTGCTAATAAGTTATTTTATAGCAAAGAGTTGAATGGACCATCGAAGAACAAGGTTGCTCGTAAGGGTTTGTCGGGCAAAGTCTGGCAACGTCAAGAAGACTGAAGTCTACCCGGTGAGTATTTTACTTGGTAAAATACTCTTCAAGTAAAGTCTACCTGGAAACTGATCCCGGCACACTTTTATGTTACCAAGTTGTGAAGGATGGCAGAGTACAAAGCCTACTCGGAAAATGAATATTATTGCAAAGCCTACCCTGAAGACTTGTTTTACACTTAGATTATTTTGAATATGTAATTTGAATATGTACGTTGTATTTAGGGTTTCTAGAAGGAATGACAGCTGTCCTAGGATGGCAGGCCTATAAATAGAATAATTTAGGGCACGCCTCCTACGGATTATGGCCTTTACACTTTTTTAGATAAGAAAGAATATTTCTTGAAAGTGACGGCTGTCCTAGGATTCGTACGGATAAACTTTCCCTTCAAGAAACCCTAAATCGATTATCCAATTTGTATGATGAATATTATATAAATGGAAATCTTTTGAGTGAATCTTGTTTGTGTTGGTTACCTTTGAATATTGATTAAGCAACCGTATGTTTGTTATTGATTCCACCTTTAACAAACGGTGACCTTTCTAAATATAGCAACCCGTCATTAACTCTCTTATCGACACATCTATTTGTGTGAGTTATGACATGATTTGAGTAAGATCCGGCTGAAATTAGGGACCTGACAAGTGGTATCAGAGCTGGTTGCTGCTCTTTTGGAAAGATTGTTGCTGATTGAAGATTTGAAGAAGAATGACGTATGCAGACCACTGTTACATTGAAAAGTGACGTCAATAGCTCTATTCTTCATTTTTCTTCCAGACTACAATCATTTGGTGTTTTCTCTTCCTTATTCTATTTAAAGTTTTAGTTTTTACATATAAATCTTGTTTTAATCGCATCAGACAACTCAGATCTGAACAACCGGTTTTCAGATATGATTATTTTTGAACTCTGTTTATGAGGAACAAGAAGTGTCTACTAACAAGATTCCTAGACTGTGTGGACAGGAAAATTTCACTAAATGGAAGGTCTTGTTTGAAGCAGCCGTATGCTACAATGATGTTGATATGTGGAACTCCATCAAGAATTGTCCACAAGCCACTGTTGAGGAAGGTGCAAATACAGCTGCAACTGCTGCTGTGAGAGAAAGAATGAGAAACGTGGTTGACAAGGCCTTAGCTATGATTAAGCTAGGATTGTCTTGGGAGATTTTAACCAAGGTGGCACATCACACAACTAACAAGCAAATGTATGATGCCATCCTTGAGATGTATGAGGGGAATATTAAGCTGAAGAATATAAAGAAGCAAAGATTGAAGCAACAGTTGGAAAGGTTCAACTATAAGGATGGAGAAAGGTTAAAATCAATACTAGAACGTTTTCTAGCTATTGTAAATGAGTTGAGGACAACTGATTATGTCATGGCTGACTTTGATTTAAATACAAAGTTACTCAACTCAATGCCAAAGGAATGGTATACTGCTTGCAAGTTCATCCTTCAGAAGCATAATTTCAATGACTTGATTGGATGATGTAGTATGCTTCCTTTAGGCTGCAGAGCTTGAGAAGATAGAGAATGAAATGATTAAGGAAGAAAGATCCTGCTTCAATGTTTCAAATGCATTGATTGCACCAATGGGAAATTTGACTACCAGGAATCAACAGCAAATTCCTATTATTGAAGAACCAGTTGAGTATAATGCCGATACTCCAAAATCTATCATTGGTGGTAGCACAAGTAATCAAGGAAATCAGCAGAGGTTTAATGTGCAACTGATTGATGACACTGATTCTGCCTCAATGGCAAGTGGGAATTTACCTCACTCTAGTGGTGGAAATGGTCAAGGCAATGAAACACAGGCCTTGTTGTCTATGTTTACTGTGACATTCGTGAAAAAACGAGGTATATTATATTCACTATGTAGCAAGTAAATGATAAATCGGTTAATTCGTAGTGCTTAAAGGAGTAACCGACCGATACTAATTATGACCCGTATACATACTGAGGGGTCATATACGAGTTACAGATATATTATAAAGGCTAACATATTGATATTTAGGCCCCAGTACGTTTAAAACCATTTAAACGAAAAAGATTTCGTTTATTGATACGCTATGAGTTTAAACGCAATCGTTAACATAAAAACGAGCATTGTAGCATCCGTTTAGCCGAGAAAGATTTATAAAACACTTAAATGACATGTTCTAGGCAATCTGTGAAAGTATTTTGGATTTTTAAAACGAGTCAGTACGTTTTTCTTATTTTACAAAAATGGGCTGAAAAACACTCATTTTCGCGCTATTTTTCGCACTCGAACTAGTTTTCATGCGAAAAACCGAACCCGAATTAAATTTTGGACCGACTTTTACGCGTGGCACGAAAACCGAGGCACCAATGGGCCAAAAAGAGGCCCAACGGGCCCCATTCATGAGCCGGCCGCAAATAAGGGTATATTCCTTTTGTTTCTAGCTTGTTGTATAAGTTAAAAAAATTGGATATTTTAACACACAACCAACCAAGATCAAGATCAGCTGATTTGTTGCATCTTCCAGCCAAAACCTCCAAGGTAACAATCAAAACTCATGAGATTTTTACTTGATTAACAAAGTTTAACCATGAAAAATTAAGTCTTGATTAGTTTTAAACATGTTTAACCATCCAAAAACCCTAAAAATCACCTAAAATCATTTTTTGATGTCAAACATGTTTACAAGTCAGTACCATGTGGATTTTTGGCCAAAAACACGGATCAGAACATGAATATGTCGTTTTTACGGTTCGAAAGTTCGGTTTGAAACCAAAACTGAAGCCCTAATTAACAAGGCTGTTATACGGATGATTTATGCTTGGTTTGATGTTATATGATTTGTAGATACACTGAGTTTGTGACCCAAGACCTGGAGAGCTGTTTAAACCATAAAAACTCATTGAAAACCGACAAGGTAAACCCGTAACACTCGTTTAGGGGCTGTTTAGTATTAGGTTGTGACGTTCTTGTTGTTAGCTTGTGAAAATTTTCAGGGACATTAGGGATCATTTAAATGAGTCCCTGTTCAAATTTGGTAATTTTCCGATAAACAGAGAATATTTGGCGAATTTATTACCGTTTATTGGCGTTTATTCAGGAACTGGAAAAGTTTGAGGACATTTGGAGATGTTTAGGTATTTTTGTGCAATTGTGTTGTAATCGAGTTTTAACAGCCAAAAAACACGCAAAAAAGACATTTTGTCAAAAGAGTTAGTTTCTAGAGATTTTGCAGGGGCTATGTAATAACATTGACGCCATTTGTAAAAATTATCAGATTTTTCGGAGGTCGTTTGATATAAACGGGCCATTTATTACACCATTATAACCTATTAAATGAATTTTTATAAATAAATAATTAATCATAAAATTTCTGAAAATATTTTTATAAAATTCTCCATATTTTAATGTATTTTTACAAAAATTTACATAATTTATATATAAGTACATATTTAGTTATGATTAATCAAAGATTTAAATTATTATTGTTTTAACGAAACCGACAGTTTGATGTTTAACAGTTCAAGAAACCAAAAGAACATGAAATTTTCAAAGGTAAGGCATGGTACAAGAAGTGTGATGAATATGGTCATCACACAGACTCATGTAATGAAAGATTGAAATTTCAACCATTTCATGTCTCAGATGGAACAAAGTATGGCCAAGACTTTGTCCTGTACAAACAAAAGTATGATGTATATCTGGAAAAAGGAAAGGTGTGTGGAAATGAAACCATGAACAAAGATGAAATGAAATCAGCAAAGGAGACAAGGATTGAGAAGAAAGCTGATGTCAAAACAAAGAAGCATGTGACTATATCAGCAAGAAGAAATATGTATCCTAAGAAGCATGAAAATGTGACCAAAAAGAACTATCAGCCTTTGAGAATCAAACAAGATACTCAATCAGTCAAATCTGATGAATCTCATGGCTCATCTAGAAATGAAAAGATAAGAAACAAAGGTGTATTTTCAAGAAAGAAATTAACAGAACTGACAGGTGATGAGAAGTTTTTGTTAAAACATGGATATGAACCACAGGGTTTTCTTTGAAAACCTAATACAGAGACTAAGGTTGAGAAAGTTGCTGATGTGAGAGACTACTCTGAAAAGAAGGACTATGTGATAAAGGAGTATGCCACTGACTCAGCTGAGTACCAGAACTCAACCTCACTTGTTAAAACCCCAAGAGAGTGTGGTTATGAAACAGACAATTGAAACAATATAGAACTCACTCATGAAGATCCTGAACCAACAACACTCACTTCCCAAGCTGCCTCTGAAACTAAATCTGATGAGCTGCAAGTTGGTATAGCTTGCACTTCATCACTCAACTAATCAAACTATTTCTTATGTGCATGAAAAGTCCACTCCTCTGAATGACATATGGTATATGGATAGTGGCTATTCTAGGCACATGACTTGTGACAAGAGATCTCTTGTCAATTATGATGAAAAGTTTGAAGGTCCTGTAGCCTTTGGGAGTGATGAAAATGGTGGAAAGATTGTAGGGAAAGGAATCTTGACAAATAGAAAGGTTTCATTTGACAATGTGTTTCATGTTGAAGGTCTTCAGTATAATCTACTGAGTATATCACAAATGTGTGATAAGGGTTACAAAGTCAGTTTTGATGATTCCCACTATTTCATCTTAAAACCTGAGTTTGTGATTCCACCTGAAATGATTATGATGATGGCACCAAGAAATGGTAACTTGTATGAATTGAATATGAAAGAAGCTGTTTCAAGGGGAGGTGCTTGTTTTGTTTCTAAAGACACTGACAATGAGTCAAAATTGTGGCATAGGAAACTGTGTCATGTGAACTTAAAGAACATGAATAGACTTGTCAAAGGTAAGCATATCATAGGCTTACCTACATGAGAGTTCAAATTGTAAGATCATTGTAATTCATGCCAAAAGGGAAAACAACACAAATCTACTCATAAGCCAAAACTCATTAACTCAATTGATCAAGTACTTGAATTACTTCACATGGATCTTTTTGGTCCTGTAAGTGTATCAAGTATAGGGAAGAAAAGATATTGTCTTGTGATCATTGATGACTATTCAAGATACACTTGGGTTTATTTCCTAAGTACCAAGGATGAGACTGCAGAGTTGATTAAAGGTTGTGTGACAATGATTGAGAACAAGTTGAATAAGAAAGTGAAGATGATGAGAAGTGACAATGGCATTGAGTTTAAGAATGGAGTTATGCAAGAATTCTGTGCAGAAAAGGGTATACTACAACAATTCTCAGCTCCTATAACTCCTGAACAAAATGGTGTAGCAGAAAGAAGAAATAGAACCTTGATTGAAGCTGCAAGAACCATGTTAGCTGATGCAAATTTGCCTGTCACTTTTTGGGCTGAAGCCATAAATACAGCCTGCTATGTTCAAAACATGGCGCTGGCCAACAAAGGCATAAAAAAACTCCATATGAAATATTTCACAACAGAAAGCCTTATATCATGTTTTTCAAGCCCTTTAGATGCAAATGTTTTCTTCTGAACACAGGGGACTATTTGAACAAGTTTCAAACAAAATCCCTAGATTGTTTCTTTGTTGGATATTCTACACACTCAAAACCATTTGAGTGTTATAGAATCATCTGACATCATCTTTAATGAGAATCAATTAAATACAGTTGATGGTGCAGCATGGCTGTTTGATCACGAAAAGTTGATAAGGTCCTTCAGCATTTATCCTGAAGACTATAATGACTCTTTCTATAAGACCAGTGAAATTGAAGAGAAAAAGAAGAAACCATTGGACTTAGAAGAATTGTGGAAAAAGGTTGCCAGGAAAGAAAAGGAATATACTTTTGTAAAGAATTCCTCATGTGATATTGTTAAACAAGTTCAAGAAGATAACCAAGAAAACAATCACAGTTCTGAACATGATCATACTAAGATAGATCAAGACAATCAAGATGTACAGAATGATCAAATTCAGAATGAGGGAGACATACGCAACCAAGCAAGTGAAGAAGAAGCTGCATCTACTGCAAGATTTCAAGATCTATTTCAAAGACTGAATTTAGAAAACAATGGTGCATCTACTTCAGGACAACATAATGATGAAGCACCAGAATTTCATGATGCAGAAACTGATTTGATCATTGAAGAACCAGATCTCAATGAAACAAATCTTGACACAAATTTGTCTACAGATATGATTGTACAAACTCCTTATGGGGAAAAGAATCATCCTTCTGAAAACATCATTGGAGATTTGCAAGAAAGAGTTACAAGAAGTCATGCTGAAATTGCAAACATCTGTCTTTACTCCTGCTTTCTATCTCAAATAGAGCCAAAGAACATTACTCAAGCACTTAAAGACAATAGTTGGGTGGAAGCAATGCAAGAGGAACTAGCACAGTTCAGATACCTACATGTGTGGGATCTTGTTGATAGGCCAATAGACAGATATGCAATAGGAACCAAATGGGTTTTTAGAAACAAAAGGGATGAAAGGGGTTTGGTGATTAAGAATAAAGCTAGACTTGTGGCACTGGGATGCCTTCAAGAAGAAGGAACAGACTTTTAGGAAGTCTTTGCACCTGTTGCAAGACTTGAAGCTATCAGAATCTTTCTTGCATATGCTGCCTCAAAGAACATTAAAGTGTTCCAACTTGATGTTAAGTCTGCATTTCTAAATGGCAAGATTGATGAAGAGGTGTATGTAGCTCAACCTCCAGGTTTTGAGGATCCAATGTATCCAAATAGGGTGTATAAGCTAAACAAAGCCCTTTATGGATTGCATCAGGCTCCTAGAGCATGGTATGATGAGCTGTCAAATCATCTTCTTGAAAATGATTTTAAAAGAGGAGCCATTGACAAGACACTCTTCTACAAAAGAAAAAGATCAAACTTACTTCTATTACAAGTGTACGTGGATGACATCATCTTTTGATCTACAAATGAACAAATGTGCTTGGAGTTTGAAGAGGTAATGAAGTCCAAATACACCATGAGCTCTATGGGAGAAATGAACTTCTTTCTTGGATTGCAAGTTTAACAGAAAGCTGAAGGGATCTTCATTCACCATAATAAATCTGTGCAAGACATCTTGAACAAGTTCAACTGTCATGAGTACAAGACTGCTTCAACTCCAATGGACAGCAAAGAAAAGATGATTGCAGATGAAAAGGGGGAGCCTGTGGATGAACATGAATATAGAGCCAAAATTGGATCACTGATGTATCTGACTTCAACAAGACCGTATATCATGTTTGCTGTATGTGTGTGTGCAAGATTTCAATCAAGTCCAAAAGTCTCCCACATGAATGCTGTTAAAAGAATATTCAGATATTTGAAGGGAAGACCAGACTTAGGAATTTGGTACCCAAAGAACCAATCTTTTGATCTGATTGCATATACAGATATTGATTATGATGCCTGTAACATTAGCAGAATGTCAACCTCAGGAGGATGTCAATTTTTGGGTGAAAGGCTAGTGTCATGGCAATGCAAAAAGCATATGTAACGATTCCGACAAATCCAGGTATACCCTAGCCGGAATATACTATTTACGTGTCGTTTAATATTGATTATATGAGTTATAGTACGTTTATACGAGTATATATGATTCACAGTATGAATCATACTCAATTATATAGTGAATCATATTGGAATTTCGATCAACCAATGATCGGTTATTGAAACCCGAACGAATCGGGAATTACATTATAGACGAAGTATATAATGTTTAGTGATGTTTACGAAGTATTAATGCTTCGGGATAGGTGAATTATAGCACAGAAAAAGGATTTCGATTTAATGGTACGTCGGTACGCTAAACGAAACCTTTAACACCAAACCAAGCATGAGACGATCAATCAAGCCGAAAAAGATGCGTAATTATTAATAATATGATGTTTTAATGTCATGGGTTAAGTTTTTAAAGTTTTTAAATCAGTTTTATATAAATTTTGTGTTAACCCGAAAAACAACCATTTTAAGCTCGTTTTAAGCCGAATTACGAGTTTAAACGAGAAACGAACTGAACCAGATTATCCACAACATTATCCAGATTGCGTAATCTAGATATGTGGACAATATTGGAGATGTGGGGCCCCCACACACACCCACAAAGGGCCGGCCACCCCTCTCCTTTCATATTATCATCCATTTTCTTTTTTTTCATTGGAAACTCTCTCAAAATCCTTCATATCTTTCAAGTATAACCACAAGCTCATCATATTAACCAAGATTTTGAAGGTATAAGCATGTTATATTGCATACTCTTTGATATTATTTACTTAGTTTGAGTTATTTTTGCAAGAACAAAAGGGTTCCAAGTGACATATGGGTGAAAACCCGAGATGGAACCGGTTCTTGTGTGATCAAAGGATGTATACAAGTTATACAAAGGATCTTGATCCAAGTAATTAGTTAAAAGTGTTTAGAATAGATTTTTACGGTTAGAATCTTTGTTTTTACATAAAAACCGACATTTTGAAAGAGATGGCTTGATTGTTGGTATAGTTTGCTTGGTGTGGTGTTGTTGTGCTTGTAAGTGTTGTATCTAGCGGCTAGCAAAGGCTAGAAACCGAGATCCTTGTGATCTAAAGCTAGAAAACACAAGATAGTTCGGTTTTCGTGTGTATGAGAAAGTTGGACAGATTTTCGTGTGCTTAGAGTCGGGTCACGAAATTTCACAGAGATGATCTACACATGAAAATATGAGATCTGTGAATTTTTGGTAATTTTTGGATAAAAGATGAATATTTGGTGAATTTAATGCTCGGTTTTGGCCAAAAATAGTGAAAAATAGCAAAACATGATGAAAAATTCTGGAAAATTTAAGATAAGCTTTTTATCACATATAAAAGTCACCCACAAAATTTGAGCTCAGTTGGAAAAGTCTAAGTAGGCTTTTCGGTGAAACGAGTTCTAGGGCTTTTAGCTCGGTTTTGGGTAAAAAGGGCTTGAAATATGAGTTTTAAAATCTGGAAAAACTCCAGAAAGTTATGAGGATGACAAGGATCATCCCAGAAAAATTTGGTATTTTTCTAAAGTATTTTGATATTTTTGACATATTTAGTATTCTATAAAGATTTAAAAATAGGTAAAAATATGTAAATTTACAAAAATAAATCTGGAAAAATTCCAGAAAGTTATGAGGATGACAAGGATCATCCCAGAAAAATTTGGTATTTTTCTAAAGTGTTTTGGTATTTTTGATATATTTAGTATTTTAATAAGATTTGAAAATAGATAAATATATGTAAATTTACGAAAATAAATCTGGAAAAATTCCAGAGAGTTATGAGAATGACAAGGAACATTCCAGAAAAATTTGGGATTTTTCTAAAGTGTTTTGGTATTTTTGATATATTTAGTATTTTAATAAGATTTAAAAATAGATAAATATATGTAAATTTAAAAAAATAAATCTGGAAAAATTCCAGAGAGTTATGAGAATGACAAGGATCATTCCAGAAAAACTTGGGATTTTTCTAAAGTATTTTGGTATTTTTTATATTTTTAGTGTTTTAATGAGATTTAAAAATAGGTAAATAAATGCAAATATAGGAAAATAAATCTGGAAAATTTTATAAAATGTTCTTACTGTCAAATTGAGTTTTGTGCAAAATTTCAAGACCCGAGACTAAACGGGTAATTATTTGTGCTAAAATGAACATAAAAACAAGTTTTTTTTAAAGCTTAAAACGTGTAAACCGGCAAAACTCGCATAAGCGAGCTGACTGGTACACGAAAACTTTAAAAATAGACTATTTTCATAAACCTAAGTAAATTAAGTAAAAATAAATCATCCGAAAATAATTCGGATGATTTGGGTAATTTTACCCGATTTTTACCGTTTCCGGCACCGAAATACCGGAAACGGGCCCCGCGGCCAAACGGGGTGTCAAACCGAGCTATAATTTCATCACCTTAACTAGGTTATCAGTGTTCCCCGATGTACAGTTTACATAGATTTAATTTGTGGGAATTATATAGTAACGACTTAGATATCCTATTACAGATCCCAGCACGTAGCTGTTCCTCATATTACCCCGACTCCCAAAAAGGTGAGTTTTCACGAGCCCCTTTTAATGAATTGTTTTAATTATATTTTCCCGGGGCGGAAAACATGTCTTATTTAAAGTATTTAAGTACATACCGATCGTATGGAAATACTTGTACATTTATATATATATGGGCTGATGCATAGAATATATAAAATGTTTATAATGTGTTATTGTTCTGGGGTAACATAGTTCCCAGGGGTTATATTGTTCTGGGGTAACATAGTTCCCAGGGGTTATTATTGTTCTGGGGTAACATAGTTCCCAGGGGTTATTATTGTTCTGGGGTAACATAGCTCCCAGGGGTTGTTATTATTCTGGGGTAACATAGTTCCCAGGGGTTATTATTATTGTTCTGGGGTAACATAGTTCCCAGGGGTTATTATTGTTCTGGGGTAACATAGTTCCCAGGGGTTGTTATTATTCTGGGGTAACATAGTTCCCAGGGGTTATTATTATTCTGGGGTAACATAGTTCCCAGGGGTTATTGTTGTTCTGGGGTAACATAGTTCCCAGGGGTTGCTATTGTTCTGGGGTAACATAGCTCCCAGGGGTATTTATTGTTCTGGGGTAACATAGTTCCCAGAAAGTTATTGGAAATGTTCTGGGGTAACATAGTTCCCAGCATGATTATATTGTTAATAAATGATTATTAAAATGATTTGTCAGTGTTTATTCAAATTAGTGAAACTCACCAACTATTCGTAGTTGACCCGTTTTCTTTACATGTTTTCTAGGTATGCCCAAGTTGGATTGATTGATGTTTGCTTAACTATCTGTGCTACCTGTTGGAAGCTTGCTGCTCTTTGTTTTGTAATGAATTTATTAATGTCTTATCGGTAAAATATGTGTGTAACACCTAGACAGTAATGAAACTCGCAACAATGTAATATATTATAAATTAATGTAGTGGTATTTTCTTTATAAGCAATGCTGTTGATATCAGATGTGTCTGTTGCATCCCGTGTACGTTTCCGCTGCGGTTACGGGGTGTTACAGAACTTGGTATCAGAGCCATTGGTTATAAAGAATTAGGATGTCTGAAAAAGATACCTAAAATATAACCAGTAGCTCAAGTATTATAGGATCTGAATATCAACTAATAATATATTGTGACGAGATCGGGATGAACTTGGATGGACAAGTGGGTTATTATGGTCCGGAACATAATAACAGACTTGTCTGCACGAGGAAATTCAGGGGAAGTCACGGGGGACTTAAATAGGTAAAATTGGCAACATATGTGTAAATATATGATAATATTATTATGTGGTAAAGTTGTATAAATAAGTATGTGTTAATTTAATTATGAATTACACTACGAAAAGGACTATATGTTTGTTAACTTGTGTGCAGGTATAATGGCAAGAACACCTAGTGTGTCGACGGAAGAGGACCCGGAAGAGGCTAGTTCCGGGGCCTCTGGAAGCCCAAGTGTAGCACCCAGCTCCGAGCCTTCGGAGGCTAGTCATAGTACTTCTAGACAGACCACCCCAGCTAGGAGTGCTAGTGTACCCTCCCCTGCTAGGGTTACCAGGTCTCCTACCCCGCCCGCACCACAGACCACCCCGATTCCCCTCAGGCGCGGTCCTCGCCTCACGGCGCGGATCAGTGCCCCGTATGTTCCGCCCACTGCTACCCCACCCAGATCCACATACCACCAGGGCGAGTCTTCCCGCCCCCAACCCGAGCCTGCAACCCTACCTGTGTGGGGTCTGCCAAGGCAGGAGCGGGACTTGGCGGCTTGGCTACGTGTTCTCACCGAGCAGGTGAACGAGCACTCTGCCGCCCTGGTCGTGGGGGTACAGAGGCGGGCGTACCTCGGGGACAGCATACTGGACCACCAGTATGCTATTAACCAGTTAAAAAGGGAGTGCTCATACTCCCACTGGTTGATCGAGCAGATGGAAACCCGATTGCGGGTTATGATGGCGGTGCTGGTGGTGCTGGTGGCGGTGTTGGTGGGGTTGGTTTACCACCATGTGTAGACGTGTTGGATGGTAGAATTTTGAACCGCTTTTTGATACTCCGTGTAAGTAGTTAGTGGTGATACTAACACGGAGTGAATCTTGTTTAGTTATAGTACAACCACTGGCCCATAGGGGGTCTCTTGTAGGGCATATCATTATCGATACTTTTGGGTATCATCCAAGCACTGACCCATTGCGGGTTATGTCGAGGATGATACCAACATAGGCCCTTTGTATTAAATCTTAGTTGTGTAATGTTGACTGAAAGTATGTAAATTGATGTTTGTGTAATATGAATCAATGTTTATTAATGAATGAAGTATGTATTGTGTTTTATATTTTGAGATGGTATTGATTATATATATTTCTTTTATGACTGTGTAGAATGGCACCGAAACGATCAACGAAAGTATCGGAAGTAGATGTGAGCCGTTTGATTGCTCAACAGTTGGAGGCGGCGATACCGGATATAGTATCGCGCATCGCCGCCAGTATTAATAACTCGACCAATCCAACCCCTCCGAGCAATCAAACGCCCATAAATAATGATGGGGAACAAAACGCTAATCCTCCAAGGAATGACAACACTATGCCGAGTACTGACGCACCGCCTACGGTGGTCGCTACCGACAGTAATGGCCCAATCCCTACTGTAGAGACCAACCGCACTGGACCATCCAGGGGTTGTTCAATCAAGGACTTTATGTTATGCAAGCCTTTAGAATTTAACGGGTCGGAAGGACCGAATGGGTTAGTGAAATGGTTAGAGAAAATAGAATCAGTGGTAAATATCAGCAACTGTCCCGAGGATTGTGTCGTTAAGTACGCCACCTGTACGTTCACAGACCATGCCTTGACATGGTGGAACACCATAGTACAGACTCGAGGTCAGGCGGCGACAAACCGCATGACCTGGGCAGAGCTTAAGGATCTTGTTTTGAAACATTTCTGCCCAAAGAATGAATTGCAGAAACTGGAACATGAGTTGTGGAACCTAGAGATGCATGGGGCGGACCACTTGGGATATACCAACCGGTTTAATGAACTGTCACGATTAGTGCCGTGGTTGGTCACCCCAGAGTCAAAGAGGGTGGAACGTTATATTTGGGGACTTACTCCAGTAGTGAGGAGTATAGTTAACGCGGGAGGGCACCAGACGTATGAGGGTGCAGTGACACAGGCTGGTATTGTCACGTATGATTTCTTGAGGAGCGGATCGATAAAGGCGACGGGAGAGTCGGCTGGGGGAAAGCGAGGTACGTATGACAATAGGATCCGAGAGAAGCAGCAAAACAAACGAGCTAGGCCCGCTGCCCAGAGCTATGCCATGACTAGTTCGGGCGGAAGGCAAGAACCGCAGAGGGGAACGTTTCCTAAATGCGGGAAATGTGGTTACCACCATAGTGGCGTGTGCAAGGAGGTGGTGTGCCACCGGTGTGGCAGGGTTGGACACTACGCACCAAATTGTAAGACAAATCTGAACAACCTGAACCGTCAACCACAACCTATTCGGGCGCAACCATTTAGAACTCAACCAGCCCGACAGCAGAACCCGCAAGGAAACCAGATGGTGACCACTAGCCGTGCTTGCTACGAATGCGGCAGCACGGATCACTTCAAAAGGAACTGCCCGAAACTGAATCAGGGAGGAAACGGGAGACAACTCGCGGGTCAGCCATCGGCGTCCAATCCGGCGCGAGGCCGGGCATTTGTGATGGGAGCGAACGAGGCGCGCCAGGACCCCAGCGTAGTGACAGGTACCTTCCTCGTCTCTGATCATTACGCTTCTGTATTATTTGATACAGGCGCCGATAGAAGTTTTGTCTCCGTTAGATTCCTTTCGATAGCAAACCTTCCTATTGGTGAAACCATAGAACCCTACACCGTAGAGGTTGCTAACGGTAAAACCATGATAGTTAATCGGATTGTTCGGAATTGCCCTTTTATTCTAAGCGAACAATCCTTCCTGATTGACTTGTTACCGGTAGAATTGGGTAGTTTTGACGTGATAGTGGGAATGGATTGGTTGGCTCGAAATAGGGTAGAAATAAACTGTGAAAAGAAAATAGTCAAGATCCGGGTGTCGGATGACGAGGAGGTATTAGTGCAGGGAGAAAAATCCGGCACCATGATACCATTTATATCCCACCTCAAGGTGTTGAAATATATACGTCAGGGATGTGTGGCGTATCTAGCGAGCCTGACGGCCGCTGATTCTGAGGAAAAACGGGTGGACGATATTCCCGTGGTACGCGAATTTCCACAAGTTTTTCCAGAGGAACTTCCTGGATTACCGCCAACCCGGCAAGTCGAATTCAGAATCGACTTATTACCTCAAGCCGGCCCTGTTGCTAAGGCCCCTTACAGACTTGCACCGTCCGAGATGCAAGAACTATCCAACCAGTTGCAGGAATTATTGGATAAGGGGTTTATACGTCCCAGTTATTCCCCGTGGGGTGCACCTGTACTATTTGTGAAAAAGAAGGACGGAAGCCTTCGAATGTGCATTGACTACAGGGAATTGAACAAATTAACCATCAAAAATAGATATCCTCTTCCCCGAATCGATGATTTGTTCGACCAACTACAAGGTGCGAGCTATTTCTCAAAAATTGATCTTAGATCGGGATACCACCAAGTTAGAATTCAAGAGGAGGATATCCCAAAAACCGCGTTTCGGACTCGCTACGGCCACTACGAATTTTTAGTTATGCCTTTTGGGCTAACAAATGCGCCAGCAGTGTTCATGGATCTCATGAACCGAGTCTGTAAACCCTATCTCGACAAGTTCGTCATTGTATTTATTGACGATATTTTGATATACTCGAAGAGTAAAGAGGAGCACGAGCAACACTTAAAGTTAGTTTTAGAGCTCCTGGATCAGGAGAAGTTATATGCAAAATTCTCCAAGTGTAACTTCTGGTTACAAGAGGTGCAATTCCTCGGTCATGTTATAAACCACCAAGGAATACACGTTGATCCGAGTAAGGTTGAAGCTATTAAGAATTGGCAAGCGCCTAAATCTCCAAAGGAAATCCGCCAATTCTTAGGCTTAGCTGGGTACTATCGTCGATTTATTGAGAATTTTTCCAGCATTGCCCAACCTTTAACCCTGCTGACTCAAAAGGATCGGAAATATGAATGGGGTGAAGAGCAGGAAACGGCGTTTCAAACGCTAAAACAAAGATTGTGCCAAGCGCCAATCTTAAGTCTCCCCGACGGAGACGATGGATTCGTTGTATATTGTGACGCATCCCGTAAAGGGTTAGGATGCGTGTTAATGCAAAATAAAAAGGTCATAGCCTATGCGTCTCGACAGTTAAAAGTTCATGAGAAAAACTACACTACCCATGACTTGGAACTGGGAGCAGTCATCTTTGCACTTAAAATTTGGAGACACTATCTCTACGGTACAAAGTGCACCATATTCACTGATCATAAAAGTTTGCAACACATATTCGATCAGAAAGAACTGAATATGAGGCAACGAAGATGGGTCGAGTTGCTGAGTGACTATGACTGTGACATACGATATCACCCCGGCAAGGCTAACGTTGTAGCCGATGCCTTGAGTAGAAAGGATCGAGTCAAGCCACTACGTGTGCGAGCGTTGGGGATGATAGTTCAGTCAAACCTTTCAGATTTAATTCGAGTCGCTCAACGCGAGGCGTTGAAAGAGGGCCAATTGGATAAAGAAGGACTTTACAGGAATGAGAAGAATTTCGAACAGCGTGTGGACGAAATTCTTTATTTCAAAAATCGGATGTGGATCCCGACCCTCCATGACCTTCGTAATTTGATCATGGATGAAGCACATAAATCGAAATATTCCATACATCCGGGATCAGATAAAATGTACAAGGATGTGAAAGAATTTTACTGGTGGCCGGGTATGAAAAAGGATATAGCCACATACGTCGGCAAGTGTACGACGTGTGCGAGAGTTAAGGCGGAGCACCAGAAACCCTCGGGAATGCTTCAACAGCCGGAAATTCCCGAATGGAAGTGGGAACAGATCACAATGGATTTTGTGACACACCTCCCCAAGACACCCCGAGGTCATGATGCGATTTGGGTAATCGTGGATCGGTTAACCAAATCGGCACATTTTATTCCAATTAGGAGTACTTTTAACACTGAGAGACTTGCGCAAATTTATATAAATGAAATAGTGTCTCGTCATGGCATCCCCATCTCGATCATCTCCGATAGGGATAGCCATTTCACCTCCAAACTTTGGCAAGCTGTCCAAGAAGCATTGGGAACACGTATTGACCTAAGCACAGCTTACCACCCTCAGACCGATGGTCAGTCTGAGAGGACCATTCAAACTTTGGAGGATCTGCTTCGTGCCTGTGTACTGGACTTTAAGGGAAATTGGGATCAACACCTCCCACTTGTTGAATTTTCCTATAATAACAGTTACCATAGCAGTATAAAAGCAGCACCTTATGAAGCATTGTATGGGCGTAAGTGCCGATCACCACTTTGTTGGTCTGAAGTGGGTGACCCGCAGATCATTAGATCGGATCTGGTCCAGGAGACAACCAGCAAGATTCTTGAAATTAAGAACAACCTGAAAGCCGCGCGGGACCGGCAGAAGAGTTATGCCGATACCCGTAGAAAACCGTTATCATTCGAGAAAGGTGATAAGGTGTATTTGAAGGTATCACCGTGGAAGGGTGTGGTTAGGTTTGGCAAGGCGGGGAAGTTAGCCCCGAGATACATTGGACCATTCGATATTATTGCAAAAATCGGTCCTGTAGCTTACCGATTAGAACTGCCTGATGAACTAAGTGCAGTTCATAACGTGTTTCACGTGTCAAACTTGAAACGGTGTCTGTCGGATGAGACATCGGTGTTACCTCTAGAGGGTGTTCAAATAAGTGATAGGCTCAACATTGTAGAGGAGCCTATAGAAATAGTAGACGGGAAAATCAAGAAACTTAGACACAATAAGATCTCGTTGGTCAAAGTTAGATGGAATTCGCAACGAGGCCCAGAATTTACTTGGGAACGAAAGGACGAATTTCGGAAGAAATACCCCCACCTATTTCCTCAAAAGGAAGTAGTGGTCGCGTAAAATTTCGAGGACGAAATTTTTATAACGGGGGGAGAATGTAACGATTCCGACAAATCCAGGTATACCCTAGCCGGAATATACTATTTACGTGTCGTTTAATATTGATTATATGAGTTATAGTACGTTTATACGAGTATATATGATTCACAGTATGAATCATACTCAATTATATAGTGAATCATATTGGAATTTCGATCAACCAATGATCGGTTATTGAAACCCGAACGAATCGGGAATTACATTATAGACGAAGTATATAATGTTTAGTGATGTTTACGAAGTATTAATGCTTCGGGATAGGTGAATTATAGCACAGAAAAAGGATTTCGATTTAATGGTACGTCGGTACGCTAAACGAAACCTTTAACACCAAACCAAGCATGAGACGATCAATCAAGCCGAAAAAGATGCGTAATTATTAATAATATGATGTTTTAATGTCATGGGTTAAGTTTTTAAAGTTTTTAAATCAGTTTTATATAAATTTTGTGTTAACCCGAAAAACAACCATTTTAAGCTCGTTTTAAGCCGAATTACGAGTTTAAAACGAGAAACGAACTGAACCAGATTATCCACAACATTATCCAGATTGCGTAATCTAGATATGTGGACAATATTAGAGATGTGGGGCCCCCACACACACCCACAAAGGGCCGGCCACCCCTCTCCTTTCATATTATCATCCATTTTCTTTTTTTTCATTGGAAACTCTCTCAAAATCCTTCATATCTTTCAAGTATAACCACAAGCTCATCATATTAACCAAGATTTTGAAGGTATAAGCATGTTATATTGCATACTCTTTGATATTATTTACTTAGTTTGAGTTATTTTTGCAAGAACAAAAGGGTTCCAAGTGACATATGGGTGAAAACCCGAGATGGAACCGGTTCTTGTGTGATCAAAGGATGTATACAAGTTATACAAAGGATCTTGATCCAAGTAATTAGTTAAAAGTGTTTAGAATAGATTTTTACGGTTAGAATCTTTGTTTTTACATAAAAACCGACATTTTGAAAGAGATGGCTTGATTGTTGGTATAGTTTGCTTGGTGTGGTGTTGTTGTGCTTGTAAGTGTTGTATCTAGCGGCTAGCAAAGGCTAGAAACCGAGATCCTTGTGATCTAAAGCTAGAAAACACAAGATAGTTCGGTTTTCGTGTGTATGAGAAAGTTGGACAGATTTTCGTGTGCTTAGAGTCGGGTCACGAAATTTCACAGAGATGATCTACACATGAAAATATGAGATCTGTGAATTTTTGGTAATTTTTGGATAAAAGATGAATATTTGGTGAATTTAATGCTCGGTTTTGGCCAAAAATAGTGAAAAATAGCAAAACATGATGAAAAATTCTGGAAAATTTAAGATAAGCTTTTTATCACATATAAAAGTCACCCACAAAATTTGAGCTCAGTTGGAAAAGTCTAAGTAGGCTTTTCGGTGAAACGAGTTCTAGGGCTTTTAGCTCGGTTTTGGGTAAAAAGGGCTTGAAATATGAGTTTTAAAATCTGGAAAAACTCCAGAAAGTTATGAGGATGACAAGGATCATCCCAGAAAAATTTGGTATTTTTCTAAAGTATTTTGATATTTTTGACATATTTAGTATTCTATAAAGATTTAAAAATAGGTAAAAATATGTAAATTTACAAAAATAAATCTGGAAAAATTCCAGAAAGTTATGAGGATGACAAGGATCATCCCAGAAAAATTTGGTATTTTTCTAAAGTGTTTTGGTATTTTTGATATATTTAGTATTTTAATAAGATTTGAAAATAGATAAATATATGTAAATTTACGAAAATAAATCTGGAAAAATTCCAGAGAGTTATGAGAATGACAAGGAACATTACAGAAAAATTTGGGATTTTTCTAAAGTGTTTTGGTATTTTTGATATATTTAGTATTTTAATAAGATTTAAAAATAGATAAATATATGTAAATTTAAAAAAATAAATCTGGAAAAATTCCAGAGAGTTATGAGAATGACAAGGATCATTCCAGAAAAACTTGGGATTTTTCTAAAGTATTTTGGTATTTTTTATATTTTTAGTGTTTTAATGAGATTTAAAAATAGGTAAATAAATGCAAATATAGGAAAATAAATCTGGAAAATTTTATAAAATGTTCTTACTGTCAAATTGAGTTTTGTGCAAAATTTCAAGACCCGAGACTAAACGGGTAATTATTTGTGCTAAAATGAACATAAAAACAAGTTTTTTTTAAAGCTTAAAACGTGTAAACCGGCAAAACTCGCATAAGCGAGCTGACTGGTACACGAAAACTTTAAAAATAGACTATTTTCATAAACCTAAGTAAAAATAAATCATCCGAAAATAATTCGGATGATTTGGGTAATTTTACCCGATTTTTACCGTTTCCGGCACCGAAATACCGGAAACGGGCCCCGCGGCCAAACGGGGTGTCAAACCGAGCTATAATTTCATCACCTTAACTAGGTTATCAGTGTTCCCCGATGTACAGTTTACATAGATTTAATTTGTGGGAATTATATAGTAACGACTTAGATATCCTATTACAGATCCCAGCACGTAGCTGTTCCTCATATTACCCCGACTCCCAAAAAGGTGAGTTTTCACGAGCCCCTTTTAATGAATTGTTTTAATTATATTTTCCCGGGGCGGAAAACATGTCTTATTTAAAGTATTTAAGTACATACCGATCGTATGGAAATACTTGTACATTTATATATATATGGGCTGATGCATAGAATATATAAAATGTTTATAATGTGTTATTGTTCTGGGGTAACATAGTTCCCAGGGGTTATATTGTTCTGGGGTAACATAGTTCCCAGGGGTTATTATTGTTCTGGGGTAACATAGTTCCCAGGGGTTATTATTGTTCTGGGGTAACATAGCTCCCAGGGGTTGTTATTATTCTGGGGTAACATAGTTTCCAGGGGTTATTATTATTGTTCTGGGGTAACATAGTTCCCAGGGGTTATTATTGTTCTGGGGTAACATAGTTCCCAGGGGTTGTTATTATTCTGGGGTAACATAGTTCCCAGGGGTTATTATTATTCTGGGGTAACATAGTTCCCAGGGGTTATTGTTGTTCTGGGGTAACATAGTTCCCAGGGGTTGCTATTGTTCTGGGGTAACATAGTTCCCAGGGGTATTTATTGTTCTGGGGTAACATAGTTCCCAGAAAGTTATTGGAAATGTTCTGGGGTAACATAGTTCCCAGCATGATTATATTGTTAATAAATGATTATTAAAATGATTTGTCAGTGTTTATTCAAATTAGTGAAACTCACCAACTATTCGTAGTTGACCCGTTTTCTTTACATGTTTTCTAGGTATGCCCAAGTTGGATTGATTGATGTTTGCTTAACTATCTGTGCTACCTGTTGGAAGCTTGCTGCTCTTTGTTTTGTAATGAATTTATTAATGTCTTATCGGTAAAATATGTGTGTAACACCTAGACAGTAATGAAACTCGCAACAATGTAATATATTATAAATTAATGTAGTGGTATTTTCTTTATAAGCAATGCTGTTGATATCAGATGTGTCTGTTGCATCCCGTGTACGTTTCCGCTGCGGTTACGGGGTGTTACAGCATACTACTGCAAAAGATGAATATGTTGCTGCATCTGCCTGCTATGCACAAGTTCTATAGATTCAAAATCAGATGCTGGACTATGGTTTGAATTTTCTGAACATCCCTATTCTTATTGACAATACTGCTGCATATTTTACTGTTAAGAATCTGGTTCAACATTCTAAAACTAAGCACATTGAAATCAGACATCACTTCATCAGATATTGCAGTGAAAAATGTTTGATTGAAATGCAAAGAGTTGATACAAGTGATAATTTGGCTGACCTATTCACCAAACCACTTGATATTACCAGGTTCAACTTTCTCCTGAAAGCCCTGTGAATGATCAACTCTGATGAGATCTGATTAAGGATGTGTGCCTAGTTGTGTGCCTCTCTGTGCCAACTGACTATGTTGTTAGGGGTCACACAAGATGAAGGTGTAGTGAATATGCTTGATTAAGTTGTTTGATAGGTTAACTCTTAAGTGCTTTAAATGATTATGTGTGCAAAATTTGACATGATTGATTTGATTGATATGTTCGCATGATTATCAGTGGATGTACATTTGTGATGTTAGGATAAGTGTTCTTGTTATGAATTACTAGCTGATATAAGCTTATCTAACATCACTGCTTAATTGCTTGAATATGTGTTTTATCTGATCTTCTAATGTTATTAAGATATGATAGATTTTGAATGTTAGTACTGTCTACTTGTCCTGATAATATTAAGTTTGATTAAGATTTGATTATGTGTTACAACTATTTGTGTCAAAATGAGTCTTATGTCAAAATTAAGTGGTAAAATGAATTTTTCCAATGAATTTTGCATAAATACTTTATTTTGTCAAAACATGAGCAAGTTGATTAATGGTGCAGAGATATGATAAGATTATTCAGTTCAAGCTTTATAGAAGCTTAAAAGAAGGATTTTTAATGAAAAATCTGAAAAGAAATTACTTTTGCTGAAAATTATGTCATTTGCACAAGTATAAGAAACATGTACATGTATATGTTTGGTCCTATCATCTACTTGTAGATTGAAAGGATAGCCAGTAATCCAAAGGCTGAAAGCATTTGGGGCAATTGTAATTTGTTCTTTCACTTAAAACTATTCCATTTACTCTAAGCCTAAGGGACATATGCATATGTATTTGTTTGGTCCTGCAGACTAGCTGTAGACTGCCAGGATAGCCATTAACCTAGAAGTTAAGAGTAGGGGTGATTGAATATGTTATGTGGGAAATGATAGTACATTGACTACTTAGCCAATCATATGGATTTAATAGGCTAAAAGGACCTTAGTATAGTTATTAACATGTATGGCTGCTTTCTCATGATGATGTAAAATCTAAGGTGATATAAACATAATGAACATTCTAATCTTTATGTGGAGATACATAGTTTCTTTGCATGTCTCCAGAAAAATCTCTCCAAACGATAGGCAAAAAAGTGATTACCCTGTCATACACAACCCTGTTGTTATTTGGTCCAAATGTTTCAACCAAAAATGAAACATCTTTAAATATGACATAGAACATGTTTTGAGAAAATTTGAGAAAATATCAAAAACAAGGGGAAGAATGAATAAATCAACCAAAACTTTAAGTGTTTTAAATATTTTATCAAACAAGAGGGTTACAACTAAGAACTACAAAGATGTTGACAAAATTTGTCTCATCTTGAATGAAAGGCTTGTTATTTAACAGTAAGTCCAACGTTCAACCTCTATATATGTTTGAATATCAAAATTACAAAAAGATCCAATAAACTCTGTCCTACAAAAACAATTTTTTACCAAATACAGGAGGTTGGAGTCAAATTGGGGTGATCTGGGGAAAGCCAAATAAGCTTTGAGAAGAGATATGAGGCATCATAGCACAATGTTGACCATTAATGCATTATGCTACTAAATGAACCTTAATCATATCACCAAAGAGATGAAACTCATGCTAAGTTAATACCTGCTGTTAACATATCTATGTTGTCATAATAATGCTGAGAATGAAGTATTGAGAAAGCTAATTAGTCAATATGATCCCATTCTTGAGATCTTTTCAGAAAAAGGAAGAAACTGTTTTGAAGTGAAATACAACTGAAATTTGATCTCTAAATGCACCATTCGCTCTTAAACTATGATCTGAAATTAAAAAATATATTTTGACAAAGTGGTTTAAGTCAAAAAATGTTGCATTTTGCCTTTAATAGGTTGAATATGTTAGGTCGGGTAAGGTTTGATCTTTTATAACCTTTCCGGGCACAAAACAGTTGAATATGTTTGAATATGTATTTTCGGGTAAGGTTTGATGCTTTATGACCTTTCCGGGCAGGCTTAGTCACTTTTGACTAAGTTTATGATTTTCGGGCATGCTTTGAAGTGTTTACACTTTCCGTGTAGAGTACACTGGTGTCCTCATTTTCCGAGCAAGCTTGAAGTCTTGAGATGAATATGTGTTATAGCTAGCTTTTAACAAGAAATTCTTGTTTCGGGCAAGCTTTGCATTTTATATGCTGATTGTTACCAAACTTTGTGAACTTAGGATTAGTACATAGAGTAAGCTTTGTGATTTGTGTGAATATGTTTGGAAAGGTTTGTTAACCTTTCCGGGCACACTTAGATACTATTATTTAAGTTTGTCATTTTCGGGTATGGTTTGACATGTTGAAATCCCTCGGGTAGGTGCATACCTGATGATTGAATATGTGTATCATAGCAAGCTTAGTGCTAAAATAGGGTATTCGGGCAAGCTCTTTGAAATTTTAGACTATAGTACACTTAAATGTTTATGTGTTTTAATTTCATTACTATCATGATCTGTGATTTTTGTGTTTATGATTTCGTTTGAGATTACAAGTGTTTTCGGGCAAACTTTGTTTTCCGGGCACACTTTATATTTCGGGTACACTTCTGTTCCCTCAATATACATGGTAATTTAAAAACATGACTTTCCGAGTATACTGTCTGCTAGAAGTCCTTTTCCGGGCACACTTTGTACTATAGGAAGGTTATTCGGGTATACTTGGCATAATAATGTTGCTCGGGCACACTATGCTTCCAAGTATACTTGATTGAATATGTTCCTTAGTATGTTTGTTCAAATATGATAGGGTTTATGCTAGATTGAGTTATTTAATTTGAATTTAAGAAATTTATACGAGTGTCTTAATTGATTCCTAGCAAGGTTGCTTATTTGATATTGCATACTTGATTATTTGCCTTTTGATTAAGTTCTCAAGAAATCAGGTATTTCGGGTAAGCTTTCTTCATAGTGTCTTGACTTTAAATTACTTAGCTTGACCAAGCAAGGTTTGTAAGTGAAAGGAATCGGGCAAACTTTGTAAATCTAATCAAGAAAATTTTACCAAGCAAGGTTTGATGTTTTTATTCGGATAAGCTTTGTGTAAGTGGAAGTATACCGAGTAGAATTTGGATATATTAAACTTTCCGAGTAAGGTTTTTATTAACTTATATGATAATAAATGTTTTTAATATATCAAATGGATAGTGTTACTATTTGACAGCTAATAATTCACAAAATGACAAAAAGCATTTAAAACCCACTTTCAAAAGGTATATAAGAGAGAGTTAGGCAAAATTTTCAACATTACTTTTCCCTCTCCCTCCTTCCACTGCAACTGCTTACTCACAAAGAAACCTAAACCGACTTATCGCATTCATTATTAATCCAAACCCTAATTTGAATCAGCCCTCTAATTCCGACTCGGTATGCAATAAGAATGTGTTTTCCGATCACGATTAGACTATAATGGGCTATGATTATGTATCTGATTACTAATTTTCTGTTTCTGTGTTTTGGTTATAAATTTGTCGAAGAATAGGTTCATGATGATTTTTCTCTCTTTCTTCTTCATTTTTATACCTTGAAATTACTTAAAGTACTGAACTTTATGACTAATTTCTCTTTGAATATGTTTGATTGTGATGTTCAGATATGGCAGAAGAACAACAACCTAGGTACTTCTTTGAAAAGAAGCATAACATGTGTGCACTTTTGGAAGTCACACCTGATAACGAGCCGGTGGCGAGAATGATTACATGGATGGCTCGATCAAATGTTAGTTTTGCCTTCACTGAATGTCCAATCATCTACAGAAATAATTCGCTAGATTTCTGGAGATCTGCAAGATATGTTGATGAAATTAATGGGAAAAGAATCGAAGCAATAGTAGCAAGACACGAAATTCAAGTGACAGAAAGAATGATTAGAAGATTTTCGCGGTTGAATGATGATGACCATAACCAAATAAACTTCAACACAGCACACCTGATGAGAATTTTGAAGAAATGATGGGTTATCAGGGAACTCTACATGATGGACAGTTTCAAAAGGGAATATTCCTATGTTGTATAGATTCCTTATTCATCATGTGATACAAGGGTTTCTCCACGAAAAGGATCATGGACTTTGATGAGTCGTGATATAGCAAATGCCACTGTCGGAATTATTTATGATTTTCCATTTAATTTCTCAAAGATGATCTTTGAGGGATTGGTTTCAAATTTGAAGAAGGCTGAGGTAGATAGATTTCTGCAGTACCCAAGGTTCCTACAGATAATCTTTAACAGTGAATTACAAGATCTACCCACTATTGGTATAACACACCTACTGCAGAATCCTGACACTTACAAGAGAATTAAGAATCCGGGTGCTGCCAATAGATTCAATTCTGAAGTTCCATTTGAAATTTTGCCATGGTTGTTGGACCATGACTTGGATGTGATGCCGGTACCTGTGTTGAGCTCAGAGGAGGAAGGAAGGGAAGATGATGTTGAGGGTGATGATGATGGTTCGGATGATGGATATGATGATATTGATGGAGATGAAGGAGGAGCTGGAGTAGCTATGGATGTTGATGCACCTGATCAGGGGGAGCAACCTGAGGAATCAGAACAACCTATTCCAACACCACCACAATCACCACCACACATTGACCAACCCATTATACCATCACCACCACAAACTCCACCACATCAAACCACTCAATCCACACCTCAAACCCTAACCATAAGCCAACCTGAAACATTAACACATGTATCCCCAACACCACAAACACCACCAACATCCAGCCCAATTCACTCAAATCCTTTTATTATAAGCCCACCTCATACACAATCACCAGCACTATCCATATTCCAAACCCACACCACAAACCCCGAACAACCTAAATATGAACAATTTTATACATCACCACCCACTGACACTGACTTGTTGACCTTGTTGAAAGAAAATGCTGAAATGAAGAGAAGGAATGAGGAGGTGACAATGGAGAATGTGATGTTAATAGAGAAGTTGGTACAAGCTGAAATGAGAATCAAATCCCTGGTGAAGGAGGTTGAGAAGACTTCAGCTACCCCAAAACAGGGGGAGAATGAAAGTATGCCAACTATCTCTAGTGTAAATATTGAAACTGAAACTGTAACAGTTGTAGAGACTGCAGACAGTTTGAAATTGATTATGAATGTTTATGATGATGGAGAGGAGAGTAGTGAGGAAAGGAGGATTGAGGATGATGAGTATGAAGGTGATAGATCAGATGTTGGAGAACAGGACTATGATTATAATGATGATATAGTAAATGTGGAAAGGGATGAAGAGAATGTTGAGACAGAGGATGGAATTGATAAGACAAATGTTGAAGAAAATGTAGCTACCACTGATGTGGCTACTGATATTTTGACTGATGTAGCAACAGATGTCTTAACTGACATACAGACTGATGAAGAAACTGAAGTAATGAATGAAGGAGATACTGCTACTGAGGAGCTGATACTCACTGAACTAGAAGCTGAACAACATGAATGCTCCAAGACTGTAGAGTATGATGAGGAAATGGATGAGCTTGATAGAGACATTGATAATTTCCCTCCAGAAAGTGAAAAAGAATTAAAGAAAAGACTGGACAAGGGAAAAGCAAAGGTCACAGAAGAAGAGCCTGTCAAGGCCTATCCAAAAAAAGATGTTTTATTTAAAGAAGTTGCTGAAGCTGCTGCTGCTGCTCTAAGAGAACATGAAAACATTATGAGGGAAACAAGGGACAGAGAAATACTGGCCTAAACCATGGACCCTGTAGAGTTGACAGAGCAGGAAACCTTGATCAACCAAGCCAAGTTTGCAAAATAAGTTATTGAAGAAATGGCTGATCAAGAGGTGATTGAGGAGTTGATTAAGTTGAGAAGAGTTGAGGAAGCAGACAACTCTCTGGCTATGGTGGTTAGCATGTTTCAACCACAGAGTCAACCTGAAAAAGAACACCAACAGGAGCCTGAAACGAATCCTGAAAAGGAGAATGAAGAATCGGTTGAAGAAATGTTGGCTAAGGCCTCAAGAATACATGAAAGAGTGGAAAGATTTGAAAAGAAATACTCAAGGAATAGGAAAGCTACTGATCAGGGCATAAAAGATGGTCAGAAAACAAAGAGAGGGAGATGGGATGAAAGGAATAAGTGCTATATTGAGACTCCTGATGATGATGATAATGATGCTAGTCCAATCAGGGCAATTCCACTACAGACACTGCAACCAGGTCAAAGAATTCCAGGTGTTCCTAATGTTCCTGATGTGCCTATCAGAAGTAATCCAGAGCATCCACCCTCTGATGAACCAAAGATTGATGCTATAAATGATTTATCTGAAGAGGAGGATAGTTTGAAGATTCGGATGATGATGATAATCCTGATGGTGATCAAGGAATGAATGCCAAGGCTGTTAATGTTGAGTCTCCACAAGTTGTAATGACTGATGAGTAGAGAGAAAACATTGTGTTGAGTATGAGGGAAGCCAAAAGAAAAAACCCTTTAATTGTAAAGTTAAGGAGGTATGGCATAAGCTTTGAAACTTTGGCTGATCTTGATGATGATCAGTTGCAAAAGAAACTTGACAAGGAGATGGATGGTTTCAAGAAAAAGATGGAAGAAAAGAACAGAGATAGTCAGAAGTTTAGAGAATATCTAAGAAAACATAACTATTAAGAGAAGGACTGGACACACTTCAACTTTGACCAGCTTCAAGAACTCTACAACAGTGAAAGAGAGAAAGTAAAAGAAAAATATGTCAAAGAAAATGATGATCTTGAAAAGATTGAAGCCTTGAAGAAAAAGTATGGAGGTATGTGTGGTTACTTACTGGAGAGAGGGTTAAAGCCTGATGTTGTAGAAAGCCTGTCAAGAGAATCTGTGCAGGATCAATACAACAAGTTGAAGAGAAAAGAAAAACTAAAAAGGGACCAAACTGAAAAGTCTACCAAACAATCTGAACCATCTGATGAACCTTAGACAAAGAAAAGAAGAATTCAGACATTGAGGGAGAAAATGAAAGAGCAAGTCAGCTCAGATGAGATCCCAACCCCACAAGAAGCCAAACCTGAACCAGAAGATGAACTCATTGTCCCTTGTGAAAATGAAGAGATGATAATCATTCTGAGGTGAATAATGATTAATCAAAGGGGGATGGATGAAGCCTCATTCAATGCCTTGGAGAAGCAAGACTTGAAAGATCTTTTCTACATACAAAAGGCTGAATGGGAGAAAGCCTTGAGGGAGGGTGATAACCCTAGAAGCTTTGTTAAAGGAAGATTTTTTCCTGCAGGACTGTCAAATAGTCCTGGGATAGCTAGGATGTTGCTAGCTCTGAAAGAACAAGCTGGACAGGATGTTGTTGAACTGGTCAACCTCCCACCTAAAATGGTAACCTCAATATACATCAAAACATTTAATTTGGAGCCCAGCAAACCAAAGAAGTCCATCCCATTCAGGCCTCCAATTTCAAGAAGATATCCACAAGGTTGAAGAGGTGAATCAAGTAGGTCTGTACCACAAAGAACAACACGACCACAGTCAAATATGGATCTTCCAAGAGAAATTTACTTTGATTCTGTTACAGAATCCATGAAGATGATTATGGAAAGTAGGCAACTGAGAGAAATTGTTGTCAGAAGTGACTTTCGTGAATATACTGAAGAGCAACTGGAAAGGATGGCCACTCTTAATTTGTATGACTACAGAAATAGAAACAAGATGGCTGGAAGGCAGATGAATGATCTGTCAAAGTTTTTGAAAGACAAAGCTGACAAAGGATTCAAGTTCTTAAAAGAAAAGAGAAGTTGGAGAATGATTCAACTTCACAGGTCAAAAAAGACAGAAAAATTGAGAAGAATGGACATTGCTGAAAGAGACTATATGATGAATGTCAGAGGCAGGAATCCATTGTCAAATATGAACACATGCATAAGCCTAGGAAGGCGAATGATACGCCCCAACTACATAGGTACAAAAGAATGGCATTATAGCTGAGATTGAGTATAGAGAAAATGCTAGTCATTATGTATTAAGAAACTCTGATGGAAAAATACTGGGGATTATCAAGAAAGATGAGGACTTGACCTACCTGCATGATGAGGATCGGATGGATATAAGGGATTTGGTCTTACCAGAAAGTCATACTCACTACCGAATCCTTAATATCTTTAAAATGAAAGCTGCATCAGAAATAGTCAACCGAAGACAAGCCGCCCATAATGCAAGGAAGAGACAAGATTAATAGAATAGGCTTTGTGATGTAATGTCTTCGGAAAGAATTTTGATTATGTAACTTGTTTATGTTATGAATATGTACTTTGATTTTGATTTGATGTGTATTTTGACTATGTGTAAGTAACCATAGAAATGTTTTGGGTCAGCTGAGGTGTTACAATCTAGGGGGAGATTGTTGAGTCAAAGATTTGACCAAAATGAAGTATATGGAAGAATGGAATCTTCTCAACCTCCTCAGAATTCTCTAAGTATGGATCCGGGTACACCTTAGACCTCCGAGCAAGCTTTTTACTAGCCGGGTACGATATTTTGTCTATCGGGCAAGGTTATCTTCAAGAAGTCTTGTTATTGCTATAAAATAACTTATTAGCAATGAGTTGAATGGACCATCGAAGAACAAGGTTGCTCGTAAGGGTTTTTCGGGCAAAGTCTGGCAAAGTCAAGAAGACTGAAGTCTACCCGGTGAGTATATTACTTGGTAAAATACTCTTCAAGTAAAGTCTACCCGGAAACTGATACCGGGCACACTTTTATGTTACCAAGTTGTGAAGGATGAAAGAGTACAAAGCCTACTCGGAAAATAAATATTATTGCAAAGCCTACCCGGAAGACTTGTTTTACACTTAGATTATTTTGAATATGTAATTTGAATATGTACGTTGTATTTAGGGTTTCTAGAAGGAATGACAGCTGTCCTTCTAGAAGGAATGACAGCTGTCCTAAGATGGCAGGCCTATAAATAGAATAATTTAGGGCACGCCTCCTACGGATTCTAGCCTTACACTTTTTGGATAAGAAAGAATATTTCTTGAAAGTGATGGTTGTCCTAGGATTCGTACGGATAAAATTTCCCTTCAAGAAACCCTAAATCGATTATCCAATTTGTATGATGAATGGAAATCTTTTGAGTGGATCTTGTTTGTGTTGGTTACCTTTGAATATTGATTAAGCAACCGTATATTTGTTATTGATTCCGCCTTTAACAAACGGTGATCTTTCTAAATATAGCAACCCGTCATTAACTCTCTTGTCAACACATCTATTTGTGTGAGTTATGACATGATTTGAGTAAGATCCAGCTGAAATCGGGGACCTGACATGCTTGAAACTTCAACTTTCCAAGCAGGCTTGATATTTGATTATGTTTGAATCTGATGTTCACTAGCAAGATTTGTGATCTTTAAACTTTCTAGCAAACTTAGCTGTTTTATAGGTTGTTTAAGTTAGTCTAGCAAACTTT